>NW_009912494.1:78691-89242 GCF_000696875.1 Nestor notabilis | reverse complement strand
GCGGGTTGCTGCAGCTCCCCTTGACGTGCCTACCTCAGGGATGAGTGCAGCACATAGTACCTGCCAAAATAAAGATGCTCTGGGGCAGGGAAGAATCCATAAGCCTAAAAAAAGTCCCTGGGTAAAGGCATTAGATGCAGAGCTCACTGGTACAGACCTGGAGTGTGAGAAGCAGTGCAAGTTCACCTCCTGGCTATCAGCTAGCTGCCAGGGATCACACGGATATTGCAGTGTTCAGGAAGGGGAAAGTCAGGAAACTGTTTATTTGCACAGGAAAAGTAAGGTAACTCCACTCTGCATTGGAGACCTATACACTAAGAGACATCAGCTCAGTTGCAGAACTGGTCTTGCCTCCTCTTGCTCCAGGGCCTGAGAGGGCATCCCAAAAAACCCCCAGAGAGGTCTCTTCCCTGAATAGCAACTGTCCGGGCTTCTTACAGCAAGTACCCAAAACCAACAGCTTCAACCCACGAAGGGCAAGAGAGGGGACAGGTTTCTTTCTCTTTACCAACAGCCAGGCAAGCCCACATTGCCTGACGGCTGATGGCCTGCATGCAGGGCTAGTGTCCCACTATGGAAACTTACTGAATACTGTATCAGGTCAGCACCATCACTTTTCACTCCCCTATCCATAGCTCTGGATGCATTTGTGGCACTGAGCCCATACCTTGTACAGGTGCCCACAAACGGGATCATCCAACCTCCAGCACATGCGGTGCCGGGGGAGGCGCAGCAGGAGCCACGGTGTCCTCACAAACCTCCCGCTGCAGAGTGCACCAAGCAGCTTACAAAGGTGTAAAGCCCATCGGGCTGGGCTGCTGCCAAGTGTTCATGGGAGAAGAAAGGGAAACCTTCAACATAATCTGCATGAAAGTGCAGGAAGCCCCAAATCGTGTTAGCGCTATTAAGAAAGCTGGTTACATGGCTTGGCAAACTGGCCCAATACAGTTTTGATAGACTTGTTACAAACATCTGATTGTCCCTGATTAGATTAGACAATAAACCCCCGTCCTGGTCTATGGGCATTGTATGGTTCCCCTCTGCAATCTGTGAATTAGAATTCCAGACCTGGGAGATTGGATTCAAATTGGATTACTGGAGCAGGTCCAGCACAAGAACAAATCGTGAGGCAGAAGAAAACGCACACACGATTGAATAAATAAATACATACATGAATACATAGGGACAGGCAGCCAGGGCCTGATTAGGAGCAAATTAAAAATAGAGTTAAAAACAAAAGCCACCAACCAATTTGCAAAGCAGCGGGAGGAGGGGTGGGTTTGTCACTATGAATTAAGCACAGAGATCATACCTTTAAATGTTCTGTACTTCAGCAGGCACAACATTTATGTTGGTTGTAGTCCTTTCTCCATGAATGGAATTGCTCCTGTCCATGGCCATGTGGCTGGAACAGGGAGGGTATGCATGGGGCAATGAAGCCCCACATCCCACCACAGGCTGCATCTGAGCTCACTTGAACTACATTTATTCCCTCTTTCCTCCCCCATTTTGCTGTCTAGATGAGATGGGTAACATATCCCGTAGACTGGACACCGGCCTGGGACCCAGCAGGCCAGGGAGTGACCACTTGTGGTCTTCTGTCATGCCCAGAAATCCCCTACCAGGTAAAATCCAGGGCCATATCTCACAGTGCAGCAGGAAAACCCACCAGGGCCACGTGTGCAGCACCGCATGGTGCCACCCAACCCGAACCCACATGCACTGCAGCTCAGGAGGGGCCCTCTCCTGTCCTGGGATCCCTCTCATTGAACACACCAATGACTTGCCTGGAAGAACTCGTTTCAGGCAGCTCAGCAGGGCAGCAACGTGGCAACAGGACCTTGCAGTGCCAGCATCAGAGGAGAAATCCAGCACGACCCCAGGGCTTCCCCTTCACTGCCTGCCCTGAATACCACATGCCAGCAAGACCAGAGGAACGCACATCCCCAACAGCAAAGGAGTGAAGACAAAGCTGCTGTGCCCGCGCTGCTGATTTCCTACCAGCCCATGCCACGACAGAGGTCAGTGCTGCCAAGAAAGGAGGGAGTGGGGAGATGCTCTGAACTGGGCTGAGAGATGCTTTGCTGCATGCCAGTTTTTGCAGCTCTTCAGACAAATGAAGCCTTTTATTGTCCCTATCAGGGAGCAGAAGAGCTGATAAACACTCTGTTCACCACATAACCTGCAAGGGACATCTCAGGGCTATCAGAACTGTTAAAGGGATAAACCTGTCCAGTTAAATCTCCTCTGCACTCTTGATATATGTTTGTGCCAGACGTAAATAGAGCTTGGAACTTGTCCCAGCTGAGCAGTAATGCACCGAGCCGGGACTAAAAGCACAACCGGCCTGAGCTCCTACCTTGCTGACCAGCTCTCACCCCCAAGGAGCTGGCTTGCTAAGTACTTTGTAGTAAAGCACCAAACTCCCACCTCATGCTCCATCTGAGGATCCTGAAGCATGGCCAAGTACTAACTGCACCATCACATCAGAAGGAACATGCAAGGAAAAAATGCCAGTAAGCAGGAAAACCCCAAATGAGGGCAGGGGATGGAAATCAGAGACAAAACTGAGGAGTTTGGTTACGGCAGTATAAAACTCCAAGCTTTATTCATTTCCAGATTGATCATCTTCGTGGTGCACCAAATCCCAGCTCTTCCAGTCACCATCCCTTAGGATCCAAGGTAAAGGAAGATGGGAATGCCAGACTCCTACAGCCATGCTCAGGCTTCATAGCCACAGGAAACCCAGCTAGGCATCCCTGCAGCATGCTTTCAAAACACAGAAAATACCCACTCTTGTCCTTTGAAATAATTTTTCTGGCAAAAGAAGATATCTAATGCCAAGTGTAGCTTTTCCTACAGGAAAATCTGAAAGCCTACAGTGAAATGTATTGTGAGCTTCTACACCTTAGCTGAAGGAACAGGAGCCTTGAACCCTCCTAACAAAGCCCTCCTTTCCACTGAGTGCTTATTCCACACTGGAGCCAAACACATAGCAACAAAAATCATAGAATCACAGAATGGTTGGGGTTGGAAAGGACCTTCAGATCGTCTAGTTCCAACCCCCAGCCATGGGCAGGGATACCTCACACTAAACCATGTTGCCCAATGCTCTGTCCAAGCTGGCCTTGAACACCGCCAGGGTTGGAGCATTCACAACTTCCTTGAGCAACCTATTCCAGTGCCTCACCACCCTCACTGTAAAGAACTTCTTCCTTATATCTAACCTAAAGTTCCCCTGTTTAAGTTTGCACCCAAAATATACAGTTAAATTCCCCAACAGCAGAATAAGCAAATCCCACAAACTTCTCTCTTAACTACTGGTAAGTGATGTTAGTTCTCACATCACCAGAGTCGCGCAAGGTGCACCAAGACTACTACACATATATACATCTGTGTAACATGCACATATACAATACACATTATGAATTCTCCAAGACATGAAATGCCACCTCGCTGCACTTCTGCTCAACACATGGTACTGCACACAGCTGAGGTCCACTGGGAAAATATCAAACTTCACCTTAAGTCAGAAGATTTTGCCTGTGATGTACAATATGCAAAACTAAAACAGCTCTTGGGAAAAGATACCAGTCCAGCCATGTCACCAGCATCCCATGGGGGCAATGCCAGAGCCTGCAGACATTCATACCATGTTTTATGGATCAGGAGACCTCTTCTTAGAGATGGGGAAGACCACCAGCATAGACAGCAGTCTTTAGGCTGGTCATGGTGTATTAATAGCTCACCTCGGGGCATAACCCACTCAGTAAACCGTGGGATGTGCTGCTCTCAGAAGGCAAAGCAAATTGTCTGTGGTTAAGTATGTGAAGGATGAAGCAGTCAGCATCCAAAATCAGCCTTTGCAAGAACTGTATAAAAAGTAGAAACAAGCCTAAAACATACCCGAAGATCTAAATTTCCATCTCTCAGCCTTCTCCTCCACCAAATCACAACTCCTTTCCCTCAGTCTGTGGAGCTTCAGGCAAGGCCAGACCCGGAAGCACCGCTCAGACACTTCACCTGGTATTACGAAAGAATCAGGTCTGGAGTGTCTGTGACCTGAAGGAGAGGGGGAAATACCCTCCTAGATCCTGCACCACAAGCAGTGACCTCCTCCTGTTCCCCCAGCACCTTTTCATTGCAGAGATGCTTTTGCAGCAGTAGAAAACCACCTGGGGTGCTGGGCTCGCACATCAGAAATGGTGCAGCAACCCCTCAGCCACTTGCACAGACACTGGCCAAAGTCTTTCATGGCCTCAGCAGCCCCCCTGCCACCCCCTTGCTTTGATCTGTGCATTTGGCATTGCCAACACAGGTGAGGAAGCAGGGCTGGGCTGCCAAGACCTCCTTGGTGGCCACAAGCAGCAGAGCTGGGGCAATCAGGGACATGGTATGGCAGGAAGAAGCAGCCCTGGTCTACTGGCAGAGCACAAAGTGGGAATGGCAATAGCACAGGCAAGGGAAGAAGAGATTCCCTTGTGATCTAGGTACATGGAGAAGGCAAGGAGCTGGATTTGATGGCAAGGGAGGCTCCTTCCAGTGCCTTTTACCTTTGCTGCTTCCTTTCCGTTCTATGGAGAACTTTCTACAGCTCATCGTCACCAACCTCACCAAACAGCCACTGAGGCTTTCACTACAGGTGAATTGGGGAATCCTAGAACAGCTACACATAGAGAAGAGAAGAGAGAAAAAATGCCCCTTGGGTTTGGGAATCCAGAGCCAGCAGCTGCCTGTGCCCATCCCCAGGCGATGGCCTTGCTTTGGTTCACTCAGTGCTCCACCAGCATCAAACTCCAACATCTGGTCTCCTAAACAAGCTCACCCAAGAAGCGCTATCCTGCACATGTCCTTCTGTGCACATAAAAAGGCAAGGAGGGGTCTGAAACACTGAGAGATTGAAGAAGAAACATCAAATTTAAGTTAAAAAAGTAGCAAAGAATCTATTTGGCAACAAACCATCCTGCTGAGGTCTAGTCTCAGATGATGTTGAACCACAAGCCAGCCAGCTGCAATTCTCAGCACAAGGAAAACACAATGGGGATTTATGAAGTGGCAACCTGCCACCTTGTTCCTTTTCATGCATGAGGGAAGATGTCTGCCTTAGCCCTAGCAAGGGCAAGCTCATGAGCATGGACAAGAGCAGCCCCTTAAAGCACCTGGTTGGGAACATACATATTGTTTCCTTATGCCTCACCTATAGCAGTATCTCTGGACCTTCTTCACAATGCAATACACAGGGTAAAAGTTATGTCATCTCCCTCAGGTGTTACTCCACCTTAGCAATATCTATTACTTCCACTTCATATGAGCTCTACTTTTGGAATTGAAGATGATCCTTCCTACCTCCCCTCCTGCTAAACCTCTGGAATAAAAGGCAGCTGAACTACAGAGCCCAAAGGAGACTGTGAGGGCAGGCTTGAAGTAGTGAAATCATCATAGAGAAAAGACTGGAGGATGCTGGGGAAAAGGGCAGCTAGTGCAAATCCCTGTCAAACAGAGACCTGTGTGGGACACAGGGTACAAGTCCCCCAGGATCCAAATGCAGATGCTCTTTTCTAGTGCCAGCTGGAAAAGTGGGGACTGCAAAAAGATCTTCTTAGGAATTTTTCTGTCCCATGATGAGACTGTCATCAGATACAACAGTCTGGAACAGAAAAGGAGGGACAGCATCCAAATAACCAGCCCCACGCAGATGACTTATTTTAGGAAGCAATTATCCTCTCTATACACACACATACCCCAACCTGGCTCCAGCACTCGTCCGAAATGCGCATGGGAAATCAGTGTCCTGCTAGTGCCAGACCTGTGCCACGAGGCTGCACCAGGGCTGTCAGGGCCAGACAGATGAGTTTGGTTTCCTTGTGCTTGATTTCTGTTACTTAGAAATGCAACAAAGAAGGCAAGATCCTATGTATTATTAAAAAATGCTCTGCATACAGTTTAGTAAAGACATGTTAATATTTTCACTTAGAAACAGAGAAAAACAGGCTTTTTGATGATTGGATTGAATCATCACCTAATCAGAATGGCACTCTTGAACCATGTGCCCAAAGGCTGGCTAGCACCTTCCTACAAAGCCCCAAAGCACAGGCAACATCCCTTCTCTCTTCTGCAGCAAGAGAGACAGGGATGCCTCTGTTCAATAGTGAGCACATGAGTGACCTGGCAACTCATACATCGAGGAGAGGCTCCATTTCTCCCTCCCCACCTGCCCTGGCTGATACATGGAGTCCCACCTGACTCAGATGCTGAAAAATGTATTTCAAGAAGTCATCATCACTGTCATGAGTCATGAGAGAAGGGGAGGAAATGACTCCAGGAGAGATGATTCAACGAAGGGGAGAGTTGAGGCAGAAGAAAACACAGGCTGCAGAGTGGAAGAAGCTGTGGGAGCCCCACTGCTTCAGAGGAGCTTAACACAATGTGGAAGAAATTCAGAAGATCCAATTTCTCCTCCCCCATCAACTTCCCCATTTCCAGATCTTGGCAGTACCACCAATCCTGCATGTCAAGAATCTATGTGCAAGCTGGATGTAAGAAACTGCTCCATCCAGAGACTGCACTCTGATGGAGTCCTCTTGAAAGGACTAATCCAGGTCAACAGATCATTGTTCCCACTACAATAAACCAGCCCCAAGTGCTCACTATCTAACCAGCACTGCCAGAATCATTCCTTTGTGTCAGGTCCAGCACCAGGTGAGCCCCTAACAACACACTAACCAGTCCTGCCCAAACCCAACAGGAAATATTTGAGAGGACACTATGGCTCCTATGCATGAAACTGTTCCGTGGCTCCCACACCCCTCTGCAGTGGGGAGGATATCTCTGTTTCTCCAGGAAGGCAATTACTTGTCTCTTTCCCAGCAGCAGAGAATGCTGTAGCAGAGCACAGCCCTGCTGCTGCTTCGCTAAAGCCACCACCGAGTTTCACCGAGGTGGCACCATGAGCAGGTCAACTTGCTCCACTACAGATAAAATGAATTTGTTTTAAAAGGAGCGTTACAAAACAGAATGGTAGATTGGAAATGTGTGCACCCACAAGGGCAACTCACACTCAGAGTCACAGGATTTAAGTACCAGGCACTGGCACAAATGTTTCAGTGCATCTTCCCCTCAATGGGAAAACCCCCACTTGTCCAACACACGTCCATGAGCTATTGCAGGGAACCTGCTCCCATTCAGCACACCTCAGTTAAATGAGTGGGTCAAATCTGCTGCCAGGCTTTTGCTGTCACTTGTATTCTTGTTGCAGAACCTTCAGGTGCTCCCATGGTGGTGGGAGGAGATAAAAAAGCAAGAGGACTCCTATAGTAGATCCTCCTGTGACACACCCTCACCTCACACCCCAGACACTCCATATGAATGTGCAACTGCAGGAAGCAGTTCCCAGAAAAGGCCATGCAACCATTGCAATTACTTTGAAGCAGAGATCATAATGCTACACCAGCATCAGCCCTCTTCTTTAAACTGATCATATCTATCTAAGGATTGGCACCAGGGCCATCCCCTTACCTTTAAAGCACGGACTTTCTTGGCCAAGAGGCTCTCAATGTCCCCTGCGACCTTCTCCACCAATTTCCTGGGCACATTCTCCTTGACTTCAAACAGGTTTCTATTCTCATTGTAGATCTAAGAAGGGAAACAAGAGAAAGAAAGACAGTCAATATTAGAGAGAAGTACAGCAGTCTTCCCACAGAAAAGCTGATCCTCTAACACAGAATTTTAGCAACGTGGATTAAGGAACAACCTAAGCTTTGGAAATGAGTAGAGCAAGCAAGAAAGGCTTTGCAACCAGGGGGAAAAAAGGCAGCAAAAAAAAAAAAGCAAAAGCATTTGACCTGCTGCCCACACCTCTGGCTTTATAGCTGCCTTCCTTCACGCTTGCAGGCTGTGAGCATCCCCGCCTCGCTCAAAAGCTGAGCTGCCCATCACACTGCCCCCGCCTCTGCCAGGCCAAACCAGCAGCACCACGCTGCTCCTCTGCTCTCCCTCACCCACAGGCAGGTGAATCCCACTGACCGCTCACTCTCCCCCTCCCCAAGGCCACTTGCTGAATGTCACAAGCACGAGTCCAGCTCCCTGCCTGCCCCCAGCCCCGCTGTGCTGCCTGGAGGGCTCTTCAGGTGTGGCATACAAAATTGTGCCCATGTACATCATTATTCCATCCTAGCTCTACTACAGCCAACTGTTGGGGTTTTTTTGCCCCAAAAAACCCAAAAGGATTCGGGTGACCTGCCCTGCCCTGCCAGCTGGTGACCCACCACCTCCATCAGTGGGGTGGCACACAAAAGGCTCAGAGCTGCTCATTTCTGCAGTTTCTGGAAGAAATAGCATTTCTGTGAGCTCTCCTGGCTGGTGACGTGCAGGAGTGTGGCGCAGGAGCCAAGGGCAGAGATGCAGCAAGCCAAACCTCTGTGATCCTTGTCCAACAAGTCAATCCCTAAGGACCACATGGAGCATGGCTCCAGCACCCACGCCAAGGCTCTGCTACCACAGGCTCCAGACCTGCCAGTCTTCAAGGAAAGGTAACTCCAAGCATTAAGTTGTCAGCCAACCCGATTCCAAGGGCTTCACCCAAATCACCCAATGCTTCATATCAATTCAGCAAGTCCTGTCTTATTACAAGTCATTGCGGAGTGACCCAAAAAACGATGCTTTAGTAAGCGAAGACATTTTAGAGACATCCTCAGGTTCCAGCAGAAATAATTTCTAGATGTTCTTCACATCAGAGCTCCGTCACACCCCGAGCTTCAGACCAACAAGCTCATATTGCCAATAGCAAAACATGTTGTGCTGGAGAAAAGCGCCTGACATCAGCACAGAAGGGGTTAAGGCGAGGAAAGCTCCACACAAAGCAATATTCTCTCATACTCTCTATTTTTTTTCCCCCTTTGGTAAGTAACAGGATAACAAAATAATGCGTTTGGAAGATGTGCACCACCTCCAGCTGAGCAGCAGCAATTAGGAAAGCAAAGAGGAGCAATCTCAAGGAGAAAGCTTTGGGTAAGGAGGGAGTCCTGACATTAGTATTTCCATTATGAAACAGAAATTAGTTCCTATGGGTTACGGACAGAAACGGTGCCTGTCCACAGGGGAGGAGAAAGAGACCAGGAGATGTTCCTCCAGCCTCTCTGCGGCTGCAGAGCTCTGCAGTCTTCTTGGCTGAACAGTTCATCAACATTCATTAGAAGAATCCAACAAGAATTAACAGTGACCATACGTGCACAAGAACGTACCAGACAGGCAGGGGAATGAATGGTAGTGCTCCAGGCAATGCAGACAGCTTCACACTCTCCACTGCTGCATTTTGTTTTGGGTTGCTCAGAACTTGGCTGGGTTTTACTTATCTAAGGTGACATTTCCCATATTGGGGTTTTCCTTGAGCTAAATTGAAGGGAGGATTTTCTGGCCAAAGACATCCCAAGTATCCCTCAGTGATGGCAAAGGCCCTTAGTTTCCTCCAGGTTAGAAAACCTTTCTCATTGAGATTCTCTTGTAATCTGGTGCTGTGGGACCTGGGTTTGAAATTTGTAAGAGCAGTGACCTTCGAGTCAAGAAACCGCTGCTTCTGATTCCATGTAGAATCATGGAATTCTCACATTCAGCTGTACTGGCACCCCAGGGAGAAGGGGGATGTAAGTTGCACGCTCTTGGTAGTCTGGTACCCTGCAACCCCTTTGTAAACAGAGCCCATCCCCTCGCAGCCTGCATGTACCCAGGCAGGCAGGTGAGGAGGAGGCAATGCAGGAACATCAGAGTGAAGCAATCATAGAATCAACAAGGTTGGAAAAGACCTTTAAGATCATCAAGTCCAACCATTCCCCCAGCACTGACGGCCCCACCACTAGAACACATCACTAAGAGCCTTACCTACACACTTTTTGAGCACTTCCAGAGACAGTGACTCCAGTACTGCCCTGGGCAGCCTGTTCCAGTGCCTGAGCACCCTTTCAGTAAAGAATTTTTTCCTTATATCCAGTCTAAACGTCCCCTGGCACAGCTTGAGGCCATTTCCTCTTGTCCTATCACTTGTTACTTGGGAGAAGAGACCAACCACCTTCTCTCCCCATCCTCCAGCCATGCTGAAACAAGATGCAAGGCCCCTGCATTAGCCCTGCTCAATGAGGTTGGCAAACTCGAAGTTTCTGCACAGCCAGTGCCAGACAACCTGCAACATGGAAAATGTAGTTCCAAATACTTCTAAGCATCATGCAATTATAAACAGCTGAGCAGATGAGCTAAATCAGCACTGCAGTGCTGAGTAGCCTTACTGAAAAGCAGAGCTGGTAACACTGCCAATTGCCAATACACATTCACAGCAACCATATAACTGAAGAGGCAGATCTGATACTGCCTCCAACATCCATTCTCTAAATTCACTTGTTTGCCTTGCTCCTAATGCACAACAAATGATGCTCACCTCTGCTATTAATTCCCTGTGCCTATATATCCAGGGAGCTGTCAGGGTTCAGAGGAAACGTTCGCTCCTCCCTGCTTCCCCATGGGCACACCCAGCACTGTGAAACTGCGCAGCCCGGGAAGAAAAAG
>NW_009912494.1:68463-78660 GCF_000696875.1 Nestor notabilis | reverse complement strand
GCAGGAAGGCTTCCATGGGTGCGGGAATCACTACTCAGTGAGCTGCTGCAAGAGGACCCAGCACCTTCCCATGGGTCATGGTATCTGATGATAAAACATGAAGGAAAATAAACTCTGGGGGAGCTCCCTATAGAGCACCCTTAGCACGTGTGCCTTTGGGCACCACAAGGAAGTGAAGATTGTCTCTTCAGCCCCAGCCTCGCAGTGTCCTGCAGGCAGTAGCCTCCCCTGCACAGCAGCAAGATCAGGCTCCAGCCTCCTTGCTCAGGACAAGAGAGAGGACACTGATGAGAGGGCTGAGACGGCGAGGTACAGATGCAACCCTAAACAGCTTCCCTCTCCCCACATATCTATTCCGCCAAGAAGCAGCCTTTCCCCACATATCAAGCTACCTGTGGGGCAGCACTCTGCTGTGCTTGAACAGCACCATCTCCATGGCAAGACTCACCTTGCACCCCACAACAGAAGAAGAACAACCATCAAAAAGCTGAATCCTCACATGGCAGCTGGGAACTCCAGCAGCTCTCAACCCACTGGGCCAGGATACAGGCCATACCCACAGCTCAAACTCCAGCTGGGGTTTGCTCAGCGCCAAGCCCAGCAGCTCTGCTGGGAAAAGCTCTGGCTCCTGCTGCAAAGGCATCTGCTCCGGGTAACAGTCATCTTCCAGGAATTATCCCCCCCTCACTGTATGAATCCAATACACCTGGTTTGGACAGCTGCAGTCCAAACACCAGCCTTTAATCACAGTGCAAGCCTGGCATGTTTGACAAAGAGCAGAGTGCTCCAGGCAGAACAGAGCACTGCCTCCCCACGCCCCGAGCATCGCGCTCAGAGCGCAGAGGCCGGAGACCAACCACGCTTCTACAGGCACGACAGCCATGTCCACCCAAGATAACGCCCCATGCCCCGGAGATGGGGCTGTGCCACATCATGCCCTGCTAAGGCCATGCACCAGAAAATAAAAGGTTTTTCTCACTTGACATTATTATGGGGGGCAGGGAAGGTCTCTGTTCAGGGAGATACCGCAAGCTCCCACAGCCAGGCTCATCAGCTTCATACAGTGACCCAGACATGGTCTCTGCAAAGGGAATTAGTCAGTACAGGTACTGCAGTAGGATACCTGCCCTTGGAGGTGGCTGCTTGCTCAGACACTCATCTAGTGCTTCTCTGGAGCTTCAGGATCTGTTGGTCTCTACCACACAAGCACAGGTCTGGCCCATTTTGAGTCACATACCACCTATGGTGGGGTCCTGCCACTTCCCCATGGCTCAGGGTATCACTGAAGAGGAACAGGGGGAACTCTTGAGCAGACTTACTCATGCCTTGGGAACAGAGCAGACCGCTCTGACAAAGAAGGAGCCCAGCAAGAGCACTGTGAGATGGTCCAGGCTGATAAAGGAGCACTGTGGCTGGGAAATAGGGAGGAAAAGGAATGCAAAACCCCAGAGATCCTGCATGAAGATGGAGACTGCTCAGGGCCACAGGCAGAGAGCAGAGACAGCACAATTCCCATCTCATCCCTGCTGCACCTACTGCTGTTAAATTTCATCGTCTGGTGCTTATAGTTCTTGCAATGATGGTAATCATCGTGGTGTCTGTATTACATTAGGAGGATGTCAGCCTCGGTGCAGTGTCAGGGATAATCGAGCAGGCAGCGGTAGGATACATATCGGCCTTGCTGACAGCCCGCCAGGACAATCCACGTTTCCTATACCACGTTGTGCAGAGCATATCACACACCACTGCAGGGACGAGGGGGACAGGGTCTGGTAGAGGGCGTGGGGATGGCCTTCTGGTGAAGCAGCCATCAGCCAGGAAGGTGCTATATCCTGGTGTTCCCTGTCAAGGAGCCAGGAGTGGGGAAGGCAGACGGAAGCAGCCACAGGTGAGCAGTGGTGCTTTGTAAACCCACCCCACACCAGCTACCAGAGCCAGTACCAGGGATGCCACCAGCCCTGAGGACGCAGCTCTGGGCACAGCCCTGAGCCCAGGTGCTGGCCATGCTGACCCCTCAGGAGCCATAAGGGCAGGTGGCTGCCCCTTGCCACCACCTCTGCCTTGTCCTCAGTGAGAGCTGCGGTTCCTGCTGCCTGCGGATGTGCTGGAGCGTGCGCAGGCAGCAAACAGCTTGACATTCATAACCCCAGTTCCCTGCTGTGCTCCTTCCTCCCACCCACCTAATAAAAAGCAAGCACCCTCTGAGCAGCTCTTCACAGCTCTCCTGCAGAAGCAGGACAGTGAAACGCGCAGTTTAGCAGCTCCTCAGGGATGGACAGCTATAATTGAAGCAAACAAACCATAGAACTGAGGGCTCCTTCCTTCACTAAAGAGCCTACTAAAAGGCAGCAGTACCACAGAGGACGTGAGATGAGAGGAGGGCAGCACACGCTACCAGGGATGGAGATGTGAAGCCCCTCCAGCGCTCCCTGTCCAGCACCAGCACCCACATCTCCCATCCTCTGCGGCAGTGGCACCAGGAGGACTTCTGCTCGCTCAATCCAGGATCATGAGCCTCTACACCAAGACTTCAGGCCTGCCAGCTCTGAAGCAGACCTGAGACTGCTGTGCATAATTTAGCAACCACACAGGGATAAAGGGCTATGCACAGTCAGCCTGGATTAGGGAAAACCTCTCCTGGCCTGGAAAGTTGCTTGTACAGGAAGCTCTCAGAGCGACAGACCTGCCTGGCTGTCAGCAGAGAGTGAATCTTCTGCAAGGTAATTCAGTACCACACAACTTCCAATTCAGACTCCTCCTCTATCTAAAGTGCTGTAAAAATAAATCACTGAAAACTGAGGTCTCCACCAGGATGAGAGCTCTGCCCAGGCACTCCTCTGCACACTCACAGCCACGTGGGTGGTGTGGGACTCACTGCCAGGTCAGGGCATAAGCCCAGCACAGACTGCTATACTAGTGTGTGAGAGGGAGAGAACAGGTACCGCGCCTCAGACAGATGCCCAAGTGCATTCAGAGATCACACGATCTCTAAAAATACACACTTGTACACTAAAGCAGAAAAAAAACCCCAACCTGATCCTTGACTCTGGCTGCTGGCTTCATTACATCAACATAGCAAAAACTTTTGTAAGGAAAACGTGGTATGTTTTAAAGGGTACCTCAACTGTTTCCTTCAGGATATATGCAGAAGAGTTTAACCAGTTTAAGTCATTACTATGCAGAACAGCTGTACTTCAGATCAGCATCATTAAAATTGCACCTAAACACCCTAGGTGTATCCTAGGAGGGAAGCTGTCACAGATAAAGATGTGCTATTCTGCTATGTTTCAGCTTTATACTATCAGAATAGTGCCTCCACATGCTGGATCATACCGGGTTTACGCCAGTGTCACTAAGAGAATTAAATTATGCTGTACTGAAGCAAGGGATAGGTCAGATCAAAAGCTGCATTGACACAGCAGTGCAAATCCTTCCACATGAAGCTCTTCCAGAAATATATGCTTGATGTATATTGGGTCAACGGAACTCAATTTCCCACTGGTTTACCTATAAGCAAGGATGAAAATCAATTTTGGAATGGATCGCCAGTTTAACCGAGAGAGGCTCAAGTGCTCTCTCAGGCAGACAGGGACACGCTCTGCTGAAGCACCATGCTGGAGCCACCAGGCCAATGTAGGGCTCAGGAGGAAGGAAGGGGACACTGAAGGGCACAGAGGAGAGGGGAAACGGAGCAGGGAACCCAGGGAGGGTTTGTGCTTTGACTGATGGCTTCAGAGCGCATGTGAATTAGGTGAATGAGAGAAGATGATGAAAATGGTTAGGGGAAGATAAAGCAAGAAACTTCTCTGCTTCTCAGAAAAGCCTTGGACTCTGTGTGTGGCGGCAGCTCTGCCTTCCCTGCAGTTGCTGGAGAGTCTAAACCTTTGCTTTCCTTTATTGTGCTGCCTCTCTCCAAGGCTAAGTGTTTAGGACACTGAAAGTACAAAAGCTAATATAGACCCAAAATGGGATCTCACTGGACTCAGTTTCCCCAGCAGCAAGGAGGGAGGATGAGGAAGGGACCAGCACTGCTATGTGAGAAGATTTCACCCAGCCTCTTTTGCTGCATCACTGACAGTGATAGTGCTGGGGTAGGGAGGCTACAGCCAGGCAAAGGCTGTTCCCCATTCCCTGCAAGCACATCCCAAGCACACACAGCTCCCTTGCTCGCTCTGCACTGAGCCACGCAAGACTCCTGGATCCTCAGAGATTTGGCTATACATAAATAACCAGGCCTCTTTCCCAAAACAGCTTTATCTTCTGTGCCAGAAAAGCTGCTGCTTCTTGTAGGAAGGGCTGTGGAAAAAGGCTTGTGCTGTGCAGCCTCAAACACTAAAGCTCCCAGACATACTTTGCAGGCTTTCCTTCTAACTACACAAGAAAAAGAGTAACAATTACCTTGCACTGCCTTTTATTCTTGTTGATGGCTGCTACCGGCCAAATTCAGCTCTCAGCTGCAGTGATGCAAATTTGGGCTAACTCCACTGACATGGAATTAAACTAAATCTCTTATTAGAGCTAGAGCAATTGAAATCTAGGCCAGCATAAGTCAGCACTGTCAACAGTTACCCCTACAGTTTTCTGCAGAGTAATGATCTATTTTAAAGAAAATGAACTTTTAGAAATAGCAACTTGGCAATTATCTCGATTTACCTTGTACGTTTTGGGGCTTTCTCTGACCTTCAGGGATTCGTGTTCATAAGCTTTCCTCCCTAATCTCAAGCACTGGAAGCAATTCTGTAAACACAGAGACCTGCTGGAAGCAAGGCTGGAAGAGACCCACTTGTCCAATGCATCACTCTGGCTCATGCAGGATCCACTCAACCTGTGCTGTTCAAGAGCCCTGCTTTTACCCGCTGGTGCTGGAGAGCTCAGGCTTCCCTTGCTGATGCTCTCCAGTGTTTTTTTCTTAGCCAGTCTGTTGGTTACTGTCCCCTCTGTGGTGGCACAGACTCACAAAGCTTTGCCTTGTGCCCAGAGAATATGGGGAATAGATTTGCAGACAGCTTGTTCTCACACATTTCCAGACTCATCCTTTCTCCTGGTGGTGCTTTCTGCTCCCTAAGCCAGCGGAGTCCAGAAACAGAGACTCTAACAAAAATACACCACATACCTGGAGACTTCAATCCAGAGGTGACCCTCTGCAAAGTCCTATCAGCTGAGGTTTCCAACTTAGTCCCACCTCCAAAGCCTCACCAGCAAGACTTGAGCAGCAGCACCAAAGCCTCCAGCTGGAAACCCAGCCCAGGCTTGTTTCCAGCACAGCTTTGGAGGGGCACAGGAGCAGGACTGACAGGTACCCAGAAAGATCCCATGGCACGTCTCTTCTGAAGGCAACCTCAATGGAATGCAGTATCATGGATGTGTCATTTCTAACGTAACTATGACAGTTATCTCATTCCTAACATGTTCCTCTGACCTGCTCTTAAAAAGACATCTAGTGATGGAGATTCCTGTGCTTCACAAGACAAAATGCCCCAGTACTTCACAACCCTATCTGAAAACTTATGATGCCTAAACTAAAAATCCCTTGTTGCAATTTAAAACTATGTTCTTGTTGGAAAGACCCAGAATTAATGCAGAACAGGCACTTCTGCCTCGTGCTGCTGTGCCCCGTTCTATATCTGAAGATTTGTCCTACTTTAGCTTCTACTCTTGTAGGCTACAAAACTCAGATTCAGTTGTTCCTTCCCCACAAGTTAATGCTTTTCTTGAGTTCAAACTACAGTTAAGGTGACCATTAGGAAATGCTGTTGGTAGAGCCTTCATCAGGGTGCCACTCAAAACAGTCTCCAAAATATCCAGGCTCTACATTGGGCACTTTTAATCAGCTGCCCAAACCCAAAACTTTGGGGGAAACAAAAATACAGATCAGGAGCGAGGCGGAGGGAGAAAACAGAGCAAAAATGGAGTCTTGAGCATAACAAGGCACACATTTTTCGACAGAAGGGCAGAGAGACAGCGCAAGAGTGCTCAGACAGGAATTGCAAGAGCAGATTTGAGGATTTCCGAGATCCCTGGTCCTGATTTGATTGCTGACAAGAGCGGGGCAGTGAGTGGCTGCAGCCTGCCGTGGAACAACAGAGCAGGAGGTAAATAACAGCAGTGATGTGCAATGGCAAAACTGCAGCAATGGGGGGGCTTCAATGGCATCCATCTGTGCTGTGTCACATCCTTCCCTGTTCCTTCACCTTCCTCATCCTCACAAACTCCAAAACATGTGATTATGCCAACGAAATACCGCAATTGTCAGTCAGACGCGGCTGCTAAACCCAGGCTGCTGCTGCAACTCCCCATTCCAGGCTATTTCTACACAGGATTTGCTAGCACGCAGCCTCCCAGTGCCATGCAGGTGCAGCGTCACATCAGCCCTGCCAGCCTGCTGAGGAGCCCTGCAAATTAAAGGGAAAATACAGCGGGGACCTCTTAGCAGAGCAGCAAATCCCCCCTGCACGAGCCACCTTCTTGATCAGCTGCTCATTTAGCTGTGGTGTGACACAGAAGCAAGACACAGGGCTGCCCGCTGTCACTGAGGCAAGGACCAGACATGGATTCATCCTCAGTGGGGAGCAGCAGGTGAGTGTCCCATGGATCCACTTTTCACAGACCCCATGAGGTTTCCAGCACTCGCTGGGCGGCAGGAAAAGCTGCTCCCTGCTGCACCATCTGCTGCCCTCCCTCCCTCCCTCCCAAACCAGCCACTACCTGCTTCATCAGCATTTTTAGGGTTTAGAGATGGTATATTCTCCTCCACCACCCCCAAATGATGCAGCAGTGGCTCACAGGCTCTCCTGCCCTCTTCCTGGCATCAGCCACAAGAAGTCAGCTTCAGTGCTTGGAAGGGTGGTCCTCAACACCAGAGAGGAAAGGAAAACTTGCTTTGCTAGATACAGCTGATCCATACAACTAATGTGACTCACTAGGAGATGTATTACAGGTTTGGGACAGGACCGAAGGGCAAGCTGTTTATTTCCCAGATGGAGCCGGACATACCAGCTTCTGCAAAGCCTGCACATATGGGCTATGACTTTCTGCTCTCCATATGGCCGAAGAGGAGACAGCAGGATGTTCTGCAGTCCTGGTAGCACTCGTAATGGCCAATGAACTCTGCCTGTGTACACTGCCAGGATCGCAGGGGGGCTGTCCCACAGGCAGGGGAGAACTCGGTCCCCAGATCCCCCTTGCATTTCAGGAATAAGAGCACACTCACAGTGCTGACCTGCCTGCACCCTGTGTCTGTGTGGTTCCGCTGACCTCCCACTGTGAAAGAATCTATCGTTAAGTTTTGCAAAGTGTTGTGGAAGCCTTAGGGAAAGGTAGCACAGGAACAGAGCATTAATATACCACCAGGAGCCTCTAGGGACCCACCGGTGCATTAAAGCTACTACAAGCAGAAACAAAACTCTTGCACGGCTCACGCCAGACCCCAAAGCACTGGCACATTTTGTTCAGCACTTTCCATCAGCATTAGGAAACACATATGTGGCCTGTCATTATGCATCCAGAGCAATAGCCCTGCCTTGCATCTAAGATAACATAACAAGGGGAGAGCAGGACCAGGGATGGATTCGGATCTACTTAGTGTAAGAAAAGGTTGCATCAGGCACCATGTATGGTAAAGTATTAATCTCCTGCTGTTCCAGCATAAAGTTAATGAGGGACAGAAATTAATCCCTCCTGACAGCATGTTGCCAATTTCTGATTTCATCCCCATTTGCTTGTAGCTTATCATCAAGGGAATGGGAAACTTGTAGTATGGACAAGCCTGCCACATGCCTCCTCCTTTGGTGAAGGCTCACACGTACCAGCCACGGGTTCATATACACTCAAAGCAACACATCTGTGCTCTGCGTGCACGCAGGTACCTTCACATCCATACGGATTCACCCACTGTTACACAGGTGACACAGTGAGAAGTTATGCATATGCTTAAGGCAAAATATATGCTCAACCATCAGCTTTACTCCAAGACAGTGGGAGGGAACGGGGGGGAAAAACAAGAACAAGAAGAAAGAAATCCTCTCCCTGGAGGGCCAGTGCCAGAAGAGCAAAGTGGCATTTACAAATCATAAGCATTTCCCTCCTCCACTCTCTGCTCCTTTGCCCAGAATGTTAAGTAGCATTACTCTAAACAGCAGCAGCAAAAGCTGAAACCCAAATACCTTGAATTGCTTTAAAGGAAACCTAGTTGGAATTCTTTCAGAGGAGACATTTAAACTCAAATGGTGAGACATCTGATGGCGATGCAGCAGGTGCTTTTTAATGCCACCTTATCATGTTCCTCCTAAAACTAGGGAGTGAGTTCTAAAAAGGAAACTACCATTTCCCAGGGCTGTAGGATTCTGCCTCATATTCCAAATGCCAGGGTTGGAAATTCTGCAGCTTGTTCTCCCATCCCAATGGATGCTGGCTCACACCCGCAGCATGGCAGCAGCACCCTGTTCACCCCAAGGCATGTCACCACGCTCCAGGCTGGGTGACCCTGAAGGCTGCTCTGCAGTGGAGTCTAGCTGATCACATAACAGAGAAGTGGGCTTGTAATTATGTTCATAAAGAATAGTGCTGACTTGGTTTTGCATCTTAAATAAAACTTAGCTGATTATATGGACCACATATATCTCTGTGTGTTTGGATGATCAATATACATCTTAAAGTATCAATTTTAGGCACAGAAATTGTAGCAGGAAACATGCTACAATTGCTTCCTTTTTAGTGCTGTTCCCTTTCCTACCATTTATGGAGTCTCCCCATCCAGCTCATCAAAACTACTGTTGTCATCAGAAGGATCCTCTGCCCCCAGTGATCGATGCTGTGTTTCCAGCACCCCTGTGTCACAGCTCACACAGCCAGCAAGAGCCTGCACCCAATCTCCTGAACAGCACAGGCAACAGGGCTGCTGGAATTAATTCCTGCCGAAACGAGAAACTCAACATCATCCCATAGACGTGAAACAATTGGTCTTATACACACAGAGAGTAGTTCTGAGTACCAAACCCACGCACAGCTTTGCATCTGAGCTAGGCACCCAGAATCTGTGGTGATGGGCTCATCCTGAGCATGTGCACAAACAGTCAGTGAATGTTCAGTCATACAATCACAGACTGGTTTGGGTTGGAAGGGACCTTAAAGCTCATGCGACAGCTTCTCTGGGCACCCTGTGCCAGTGCCTCAGCACCCTCACAGGGAAGGATTTCTTCCTTATATCTAACCTACACCTACCCCTCTTTCAGCTTGAAGCCATTACCCTTGTCATCTCAAAGGGTCCCAATACAACCCCATACCAAAACCAAACCTCTCTGTGAGCAGAGTGTGCACCATGAAGCAGCATCCTGCAAAAAGCACTTGGAGGAGCATTCAGCTCCACTATCTTAGAAACTGAAAAGCTGTTGTAAAATCAGTGCAAGGGCAATTGGGGGGAGCAGCTCTTGGCCATAAAACCATTAGGAGAGCTAAAGCACGCTCCCAGCCACTTGCTGGGTTCACCAAGGAACTGCTCTCCTCTGACAGACCCAGCTGCAGATCAACGACCCCCGTGCCACCAGCCTCCGCATCCCAGCCTCCTACCTCAGGCAAAAGGCAAATTCATAATGAAACAGGTATTTCTCACCTCCTCTAGTGTAGGATCCCACCCTCCTTCTGCCTTATTTTTGGGGGCCCTCCATCAGGCTGAGGAATCTCACAAGTAAGTGGTTTTGCATGGGGCTTACTCAATAGAACATAATTGACTCTTGTTGCAAAGAATTAAGTGCTCTCAATAGAGATGTCCATTTTTAATGCCTTTTTTATTCTTCCTAATGAATTAAGCCAAGATAACACCAAGTAGTTCCCAGATGAGACTGATTGTCAAGCGGATGAGAGTTTTATCGATAGATTCTTTTTTTTTTCCTTTTTTTAATATTCAACTCAGAAAAATCATAATAAAAAAAGAAAGAGACACAAGCAGCCAGCAATGCCTTTTCCTCCTTGAAAAAGCATAGAATAATCACTCCAGGAGATTCCTTTCCCAGCTATATTAGTTATTACTGCCTCTGCATGGTTTCTAGTTATGTGTGCATTTGAAGAAAAAGAGGAAAAAATGCCCGAGCTCACAAACCTCCTTTATCTCAACCTCAGGATGCTTCAGTGAACATTTGGAGTGAAATGACCCATAAAGTGATTAACAGTTTATTAACTTGAAGGGCAAGTCACACCACTACC
>NW_009912494.1:58912-68432 GCF_000696875.1 Nestor notabilis | reverse complement strand
CTCTTTCCAGACATGCTGGGGAGTTTGCTTATGGACACTAATGTTCTCACTGCTGCTTTTTCCCTCCCCTCCTTTTTTAAATAAAGGCATGCTTCCATTTTGTCCTACTCCCCTCGCTTCCCTACAAGCCCACGATCCTTCCAATTCATGGACCAGTATCCAAACCTGCCACAGACATTGCTTCCTAAAGAACACTGTAGAAAACACGTGCTCTCTGTCTTGCCTTGTTCCAAAAATCCCTCACGTGCAGCCTGGAAATGTCAAGTGCTGTGGCTCCTATCATCTGTTCTCAGACACTAGGACTCAAATACTTTTTCAAGTCCTCCTGTGCCCTGCTACTCAAAGTCCTTCTTCTTGTCTCTTTACCTCGCTCATGTTGCAGAAGAGTCTACCACCCTTCACCCCTTCTCTGAGCAGCTCAGGGTTCCCAGGGCTAGAAGCCCCCCAGTTCCTCATGGGGAGACTCTCCTGGTTATGCAGGACCTCCAATCTGCATCTCCAGATGCAGTTCCCCACATGAGACAGGGACCTGATTTACAGAGCTGCTGTTTCACAGCTGATATAACTGTCTGACCAGGCCCATCACACCCTCTGGAGAAGGGAAGAAGGGCAAGGAAGGAGAATTGCCCCTGAAGCATTTATATGCAGGAGCCCAGTAGCCTGTAGGTAGGAAAAGCACAGGACAAGGCATGACAGAAGAAACCATGGCTGGGAAGCTGGACTGATCTGCTCAGGAATTCAGTCTGCACAGCCAGGCTGGACAGATGCTGGGGTTGAGCTGAGGAGTTTCATGTAGCAGATGGTCAAGAAGCTGTGATTTGCAGGTAATCTAATAATCAAGTAGTCATATCAGTGAGGATGTGAGCCACAGGGTCACAAGGGGTTGGCACACTTCCCCAGTTTCTGTAGGAGTCATTGGGTAGCATAAAGCAAGGACATTAACTCTTCAGCCCTCAGCTACAGCCAGGAGGCAGCTTCCAGAGCAGACTACTTCAGCCTACACCAGATACAGCAGCAAAGGGGGAAGGAGGAGACAGAAGAATCCCAGGACAGAAAATCAAAACTCTGTTTCTAGGAGTGATTAAATGCCAGTACCCACTCTCTGCAGCCCCCAGCAACACAAAACCCCTGCTCAGATATGGAGTTTTTATTAACTGTCACAAAATGATGTAATGCATATAGTGTAATTATGCTTAAGTGCTTTCCATGTTAAATGTCATTTCAGTTATCACTTTTTAAATGCAATTTTTATTGAGTGCACAATAATAATTTAGCAAGTAAACAGGCAAGTTAGAAGAAAAGAGTGGAAGTGCAGGGGGAGGTGGGAAAGCCTCAAGTGTGACAATGAAATGCACTGGGGTACATGGAGCTGTTACTTCTGAAAGCTCACAAAGAATTATAAAAAAACGCCATAAATTACAAGGTTGCAAAATGCAATAAATTACAGCCTCTACAACAGGCAGATAATGGAAATGAGAAAGGATAGAGGGAAGGGGGAGAAATCTACATAATTTGTCACCACTGACCCCAGACATCTGCACAGCCTGCAAAAAGCACTGGAAATATTTGGGTGTTTCAGTCTCCCCACAAATAACAGTCCCTGGAGACCAGCACAGGGGTCAGCTTTAGGGATGATTCCCCTCTACCAGCTGAAATGCAGGAGTTCTCCCCCGGAAGTGCAGTCTTCCCTGCACTAACATTCCTTAGGGAAACCAGAGGAGCTCCAGGCAGGAGACCAAGAGCCTGTGCTTTGTAGAAGCTGAAGCCCATCAGTCTGCCACACCAACAAGAATAGGCACATTGATCAGGGAGAGGTACCAATGCACTTCATACAGCCCTTAAACATGGGTTTTCAATGCTACCACCCCTACTCATCCCCTAGTCCCCTTGCAGAAAATGCCCTGGAGGCCTTGGCAGACAACAAGTTTCTCATAGGGCAGCAGTGTGTCCTTGCAGCAAAGAAAGCCAATGGTATCCAGGTCTGCTTTAGCAAGAGCCAGCAAATTGAGGCAGGTGATGCTTCCCCTCCACTCAGCACTGATGAGGCCACTCCTGGAGTGCTGGGTCCTGTTCTGGGATCTCTAGTACAAGGGGAAGATGGAACTACTGGAGAGAGTCCAGAAAAGGGCCACTAAGATGAATAAGGGTCTGGAGCATCTCACATACATGGAAAGGCTGAGAGAGCTGGTACTGCTCAGCCTGGAGAAGAGAAGGCTCAGGGGGATCTTATCAGTGTCTATAAATACCTGAAGGGAGATGCAAAGAACATAGAGACAGTCTCTTCTCAGTGATGCCCAGTGACAGGGCAAGAAGCAATGGACACACGCTGAAACACAAGAGGATCCATGAAATCATAAGGAAACACTTGATTCTATTCCCCCATTCTCCAGCTGACAGCCTGGAGACAGCTCCTGCTCTGACAAAACACCTTCCCATGAAAAACACTCTTCAGCAGCAACACCAAAACCATTTGGCAGGAGACAAGAAGTCTCCTTTCAGGAGCACAGGTGAGATGGTGCCAGGTGCTGGGGGGCACAGCTCCCCCTCCACTTCACAGCCCGCTGCATCCCCAGGAATCAAACCATTGGAGTTTCAGGATTTTCAAAACAAACCCACCAACAGGGAGAAAAAACCCCACCAGAGTACAACCAACAAACAAAACGAAGGCAGCCAAGTTCTGAGAGTGGCGATGAGCAGGATCTTAATCTCTGGAAAATTAAATCAGAAGAAAATGGAACAGGCGAACATTTTGGCTGACAGAGAGCATCCTCTTTTCAGGAGTCATATGCCAGGTTTATTTGATTAAAACTCTTCAGGATGGAGAGATACGGAACAGGGAGTGTTTTCATTACTGAAGTGGGGTGAGGAGGAGGAGAAGGTGGCCTACAGTGGCTATAGGACCATTTTTAGTAGTAACAGTAGCAAATAGTCCCAGTGGATGGAAGTGAAATGATTTCACGGGTTATTATTTCATTCCCTGGGGACAGAACTATTTCACAGGATCTGGATGCATGCCTCCTGGTGCCCATCTGAGCCCTGGGCTCATGCTGCAAGCTCTGAAATAGTCTGGCAGTTGCTTTTATTACCCCCAGACCTCAGGGAAGAGAAATCCAGCCTCAGTGCTTCGAGGGGTTGACTGGGAGCCTAAGATGAGGTTTTACTACTGCAGTGACAAGCCCTGAACATCCCCTCAGCTAACACCTCAGGGCTACAACAGGCTGGTCATTGCCAATGGCACCTCGAGGGCCTTCTTGAAATTAGTTTGGCAGGAATCAGCTTAACTCCCAATCTGTCCACTCTTTGTCTATTCCAAGTCCCACCTTCTGACACCACCAGAAGAAATGCCTGGGCAGCATCATGAGCATCAGCCGAGGGAAAAAACCAGCTTCTCATCCCATGTGGGCAGACATGCAGGGCAAGCTCATGCCTCAATTAGAGGAGAGAGGCTTAAGAATCTCAGGCAGCAGAGCTGGCAGCAGGCACTGCAGTGAGAGGCAGGTCACACCAAGGCAAGGCAGTGGGCACAAGCAGGCAGATACAGCAGAGCTGGCAGCAGGCACTGCAGCACCAATCCTGCCAGCAATGAGCCTCCTCAGAGCAAGATCTCCCCAGTCCCCCCCTTCCCCATCACTCCCCAAGGGGCCCTGCCTCCTGTGCTGATGTGCTCCGGCACAAGCTGCTAATCAGGGCACAGCACGAATGGGGACCGGCAGGCACTGGGCTCCAACACTTTTTTCCCAGCAGGAGCTGAGTGCTAGCACTTCCCTGGAATTAAAACAACAAAAAAGCATCTCTGTTCCAGATGAACTGGGGGAAAGAGGCTTCAAAGGTTGCAAAAAAAAAAAAAAAAAAAAAAAAATAGTAGAAGGTCACAGGGAATGCAGTTCCCACGGGAAGAACAGTTAACCCCATGGGCTGAGTGGTGCTGCCACCCTCTCTCTCCTCCATCCTCCTCTCCCTGGCCTCAAATTGCACCATGGCATTGTAATGACAAATATGCCTGCAGGTCCCCAGTTCAGTCCCATCCCAGGAGCTCTCTGCCACCTGCATCCCTCCTCCTACCATGCTGTGGGCACTCCACTCCTCTTTCCCAGCTCTCCTTCAGCCCTGCTCCCCAAAGAGACCAGCTAATGAGGACAGTGCTTTTAGAGCCCCTGAGCGTGTTAAGTTCGTCAGCGCTGCAATGCCAGGTGGAACAGAGTCACTGAACTTTACTAGAGACGCCCAGAGGTGCTGCCAGCCCCTAAGCTCACATCAGCCTCTCCTGCAGACAGCCCCTCTGTTGACACTGGGGCCACCAGGTAAGGATGCTCCTCTGCTCAAAAGCCACTGTCCCCCTACACATGGGGAAGGAGCGGAAGTAACCCACCCACCAGTGAATGCCTTGAGACAAGCAGGAACCAAGCCAGGATCCTTCCACAAGATCACTCTCCAACCCCTCTCCAGTCCCTTCAAGACCCACATCTCCATGCTGTCCCTGCCTCCCATGTCTAAAGGATCAGGATAAAGTAAAGCCTGTCCTTATGCTCCTTTTCTTCCCACCCTGCTCTCTGCCTCCACCAGAAGACTGTAATGCTGTTGGAAAAGTCTGCTCTGCAACCCCTCAGCCTCCAATCTCTACGGACAATAGCTACAAAACCAGTTTACCATCTCATGTCAGGAATCTGCCAGTAGCTACAACATGGAAATTGGTTGTAGACCAACCAGGGAGGCTGGTCTCTTTTGCAGCCCTTAAATACTCAGACTCAACTTTGGTCAGGCTTACCCACCTGACACTGCTGCCAGAGCCGCCTTGCCCTTACCCAAAGCACTATGGCACGCACAAGGACAGGTTTCCAAGGGTTTGGTACCTGGGATAGGATTTTTTACAAAGTTTCCATATGGGTGAAGAATGTTAAATAAGGATTTGGGCACAGGAAGCTGGAAATCCCATCACTTGCCCAATAACTCTAAATCTGGTTTCTGCCTCTTTGTGCCATGTGACCATGATATTCCTAGCTAGAAACAGCAGGCTTTTAGTCTTCTTGGTCACCCCTTAGAGCTGCTAAATTTCTCTCCCATCTCTTTCCTGCCCTTGTCCAGCTCTTCCCAAAACATCAAGGAGACAGAATCATGCTACCAGCTCTTGATTTTGGGAGATAGTGAGTGATGACCCACAAGCAATCAAAACAGAGGGCACAGAACAGGAAAGCAGGGGAGCTGGAGTCAACCTAAATAAAGGGTGCACACTTCCCAACAGCCCCTCGTGGGATAAGCTGTCCCCCAGCAGCAGCTGTCCTCTCTTAGTGTTTTGACAACAGGGGGTATAGATCAGGGCTGCTGAATGTCCCCATGAAAGTGAGCAGAAATCAATGATGTGCCACTCGAACCCCTGAGATAATCCTATCTAATCAAACAGACCCAGAGAAAACAGCGTCTTATGAGCCATAAAACACCAGAGGCTTATTCCCCTCATAAATACTGAGCTGACACCACCACTGCAACAGACCCTTTGGCTCTCCCTTCCTCCTCTCCCATCCTTCCACTTGAATGCTCGGCTGCTGACAGCTTCTAATGACTTGGCCTCCGATGTGGTCCCTGACTGCCTAATCAGGGTTACATTAATGAAGCAGTTATCCAGCCTGACCCCAAAACTTCCTCAGCAGAGCAGTGCCCTGCTCAGCACTCCAGGGAAATGGGTACTTCCAGCACTAGCCCTTGGCTTCAGGGGTCCATCTCCACAGCATGGAACAAGCCTTAACCAGCCAAGGGAAACCCTGGCCCACAGCAGAGCTCCTTTCACAGCACAGAGGCTGATGTTTCAGTTTCATTTTCATTTCAACCTTCACAGTCACACAGTGGCCTGTACCCAGTCCCTACCCCTTCTCTCACCAAACCTTCCTCTCCAAGAGCTATTGGGAGTTACCTGAGGCACATGGCCATAACAAGGCAGTCTTCTCACACCTTTTAGTTTAGGGTGAGGACAAAGCACATATGACCCTTGTGAATGCAGTGAGCATCAGATGGGGCTTTAGCTGGACCCCTCACAGAACAGAGTATCTGGATCGTTTCCTCTGATGCTGAGTTTTTGATTGCTGTCCCAATTATTGCCTTAAAACCGTGCTAATGTTACTCTTAGCAAGCTCTGAATGCTTGGCAATGTGCACCCAAAGGTGTGACAAGCATGTGTGCCCAATCTTTCCTGTGAAGAAGGCTCTCCACACTAAGCAAAAAGCCATCTGCTTCCTGGAAAAGCAGAATGCAGCTGGGAGAGGTTTTGGGGACCTTTTCCCCCCACCTGCAGGATAATGGAGTTTCCCACAGCTCCCCCAGGACTGCAAACCTCCCTGTCACCTCTTATATCCCAGGGGGCTGCAGCAGAGCCCCTTATCCCTTCTTCCCTCCCCTCAAGCAGGGCAAAGAGGGTGAGAATAGCAGAGCCAAGGGGAAAAACAAAACAACAAAGCACCATATAATCTGCATATTTCACCATTTGGCAGAGGGGATTTTTTAATCATTTAATAGTTTTAATCCCTTATCAGATGCTCATCTAAGAGGATTTTGCTGCGCATACAAGATTTGGTACAAATTCATCTGCAGTAAATATACTCATTTAGCAAGTTATTCCCTGCCTGGGCTCTGAGCGGGGCAAGCTGGCTGCTACTTGACAAAGGTGGAGAGACCTTCCTGGACCTCCTCCACGCTGCATTGCTCTGGTTTTTTGCAAACCAGCATCTCAGCTACTGGAGACGAATGACACTGGCCATCCTCACAGCTCGAGTGCTGCAGATAAGAGGGCATACCTTCCAACAGCACCCAGTCTGCACCCCAGCCGTGAGGGCATCTTCTCCCATTGACGTGCAGATGCTCGCCCTGCTCTACTGACTTGGTACTACTGGAGATTTGATGGCTTTTTCTACACCAGGACCTAGAGGATTACAGCACAAGTTACAGCCCTGTCCACCACTGCCCACACCAGAGCAGTCACGGCCCAGACTCCCCAACATGTTTTGGCAGAGAGACAGTCCAAGGGAGGTTACTTAGCTTCGGGGAAGAGATGTCTGCCATGAGGACGTGAACCATGCCATGCTACTTGTCTTCAGAGCCAGAGAATGGCTCTGGTTTATTCTCCTTACTAGAGAATAATCTAGAGCAGATATAACATCTAATGAAAACCCCCAGGTTTGGGGCAGCACAGAAGGCAGGCTGCTATAACTCAGGGTAGCTGGGTTTCATTCAGACCAACTGCATTACTGACCTAACCACCTCCTCTTCTGCCATGTGGCTGATAGCCTGTCGAGGCCAGCTCAGCAGAGCCCTGCCTGCAGTTAACACAAACACGTGTTGTGAAGGGCTGCAGCGTTTCAGTGCATCTGCAAGGGACACCCAAGAACACGGCCGAGGTACAGCTGTCCCTCCATGCAGCTGAAATCTCAAACTCTCAAGCTATTCTCGGGGGGAGGAAATGGGAATGAACACTAGAGTGAACTTACACTGTTCTGAGGCTCTGTTAATTTACAGGTGCCCAGAAGGTATCATCTGTAAGAGTTATGTGCTCTGTATGCACGCAAGACAACTGTTGAGGCACAGTAAAGGTTTTCCAACTTGAACAGAATGCACAAGATACAATGATACTTCTATAGATGGCTTAAAGGTACAGAAAGAGCCTGCTGCAGGGCTGATTGTTTCTCATGTTGTTTGTACATTTCAGTTTCTTTATGTCTTTGCAAATACTTAAAAATACTCCTGAGGAAATGAAGCTGGATCCCCCAAATGCCAAAGCCATGATTAACCAAGAGGTCTCTCCACTTCCAGCCTCTCTTCTCACCACCTCTGATCTTCATCTAGAGAATGGAAGGAAAAATTTCTCCTTCCCCACAGCCATCAGGGAATGCACAAATCCCTCTTACCTAACTTTAAGGCCAGTACAAACAGCTATTTTAAAAGGCAAAGGCACACATACTTCCCAAACACTTTATACCCTCAGAGGTCAGAAGATGAGAGCAGCATCAGTGCCCACATCAATGCTGTTGGGCTGTAACATCTTACCACTTCAGCATCTTGGACAGACAAAGGGTAAGAGCTGGGGGGTGAGGGGGTTGTCCTCATCTGCTGTGGAACTGCCAGCAGACCAAGTCATGCTGATGCATGGCTTTTGGAGGGAAGCGTTAATCAAAACACAGAGTGATCTTGGCTGCATTTACAGCAGGAGCTGCCACCCAGCAAGTTCTCTTCCTTTCTCTGGGACACCACCAATGCAATCCCAGATGCCAGGTCAGCTTTTTAGACAAATGTCAAAGCAGCTTTTTGGCTCCCTCTGCTGCAAGCACTGTGGGGCAGAGAGCACACCTCCCTGGGCAAACAGAGCACACCATGTGTGCTGCAACCAGGCATAAACTCCACTGGAGCATAAATAAGTCATAAAAATATTGTGCCCAGTTCAGGCCATAGTTAATCCAAACAAGCCCACCAGTTTTTGACAGCTCAGTTTGAATGCTCTGGTGCTTGAAATGCAAAAACCAACATAGTCCATTACCCTGCATCTGCAGAGAATTATATCTTGGTTTTTTTGTAGTTTATTCAACAAATCCAATAGACTGATCCTATCCTATTCCCTCTGCCTTTAAGACAATCCAAGAATCTATTTACTTGCCTCTTTCCACATGGATGGCAGCAGTGATAGGTGCTTTGGGAGAGAGAGTGCCCACTAACATTTATTTATGGTCCAGCAGTGGCTGCAGTGTGCCGAGTGCAGCCTGCAAGCACAGTGGGATACACTCCTCGCCCAGCATCCGTACAGCTCCTAACACTTCCTTAACCTTTATCTTTGGGACAACAAAGGCCTAGGAGAAGATTTCCCAGGGTAAAGTGCCTTCTGCACCTCTCCAGAGCACTGCGTGTTGGCCCCTTCCGAAGCCCAGGCACTAACCTGGATTGGTGCAATCCAACTGTGGCAATTGTTACACCCCATTTATAGATGGCGAATATAAGGCATGAAAAGGTGAAGAGCTTCCGGCCTGATAAGCAAAACAGGCCTTTCAAGTGTGCTTTCTCCTAGAAGCACATGGTCAACAACATTTTGGGTCAAGATTTGCACCTGGCAGCATCCAGGGAGAAGCTGCTCTGGGAACTCATTCAGAACCACAACCAAGGCAATGTTCTGCTCTCACAAAGGCACTGAGCTTCGAACTGCTCAAAGGACCAAACAACCCACAACAACTGGGATGTGTTTAATCCACAGCCAGATCCAGATCAAAATTTAGCAGGCAGCTGCTCAGTACAACAGACAGACCAAGCCCAGCTGCGATTCAAACACCATGATTCCAAAAGCTGCACTTTAGAGCTTTTACCTCTTTGCACAGATAGATCTGATGCGTTCAGGTAGCAATGTGTACATGCCACCTCCAGGGAATTTATTTTCCCCCATTTGCCAAGATAAACAGCATACCAAGCACGAAGGGGGAGGAGACAAGGCTGATTTAAGTGATTTCACTTGGTGATTTTCTGTGTTCTAAGTCGCTTATCCATTTCAGTGCTCAAT
>NW_009912494.1:49861-58881 GCF_000696875.1 Nestor notabilis | reverse complement strand
CTTTCCCTAATTAGAAAATCGCTAATCTGCTCTGAAAAATGTAAAAGTGAGTCTTGCTTACGTGCACTGCTTGGAATATACCAGTGTGCTGGGGTTTGTGCTACCTTCCAGCTCTTTTTGAAAGGCTTCTGGTGTTTCCAGCTGGTATTACTTGCTCCCCTTGATCCCTCCCCCAGTCCACACTCAACCCCTATGTGCAGAGCAGTGCTATGCATACCTAGTGCCTCCAAGATATTATTCCTGCTCTATCCCCAGGACACGGATTAAATCTTTGGCACCCCTTTAATAACATCCTCATCCCTTTACTTGGAAGATACCTCCCAAGCAGAACAGAACAGCCTTTCCACACCACATCCCAAACACCAGCAGCCCAGAAATCCTGTGAATGGACAAAGGCAAGATGCAAATGTTGAAGTTCAAGAAAAGGGAATTTTCAGATAAAGCAGCTGATTGCTAATGGTTCAACAGCAGCACTGAATTAGCCCCATGTTACACCACAAGGCCATCCTGGTACCAGGGAGCAGCGAGAGCGGGGCTGTTCTATGCAGGGCAGAAGCCCAGGACCATGGGTGACCACAGGGCAGCCCTCACCAGCCTGGCACAGTGCCACCAGGTCCGAGCAGGGCTGGGAGGTGACAGGTCCCATGGACAGCCCCAGGCAAAGTGAGGTGACAAGTCAGGGCCAAGGTCCACCCAACCAAGCTCAGAGCAAGAAGAGACAGCCAGAGACAGCGACAGAAGGTACCTGCAGCCTAAGTCTACAGTCCATCCAAAGATTCCAGCCTACCTGCAATGTCACTCCATGGTCCATCCAAGAGACCCAGGCAGAGGCAGGGTTGCAGCAAGGACCTGCAATATGGGTCTGGGGTACACCCAGGGAACCAGCAGCAAGGACCAGTTCCTGAGACAGGGAAACCTCCAACAACAGCTCAAGAGAATAATGGGGGTCTGAGCTCAAATGGAGCTCCTGAGGCTGGGGCAGTGGCTATGTGTCCCAGATGAGGCTGGTTAAGGCAATTGAGGCCCATTAGTACACTGGGGCTCTCACAGCTGGTCATCATCCATCACCACCCCACTGCTGGAGATCCCAGCCTGGGTAAGCAGCAGTGGAGGGAGGGATAATTTAACCTAGTGTGGGATGGACAGCAGGCTGGACTGAGCAGCTCCCCATTCAGCACTGCCTGATGCATCAGGAATGCAGCACCTGCTCTGGGGTATAAATCTGACTGTCCTGAAGGTCAGCAGCCAGTGGCCTTAGACAGCAGTGTCTAGTCTGGGTGATTCATCACTACCCTCTTGTGGAAAAAATCCCATTAAGCAGACACCAGCTAAGCCCAGAGGGTGAGGGGTTGGTCATTAACAGCTCACCCCGAGCAGGCAGAGATCAGGCTCCCCTGCAACAAGTGAGCACACACAGAGAACGTGACTGCTCCCCAGGAACATGCCTGGGCAGAATCGGCTGCACCCCACCAGAGCACATAACCCCTACACAAAGGCCAGCGCTGCTCCGCCAGCAGTTAGCATTGTGCTGAGGAACAAGAACTCACCCACACACTGCACAACCAGCAATGATGGGGGGGGGAGAAATCAGGAGCAGCCGGCTGCAGTGCTCCAAGCATCACCTCTGACAGGGCACCCACCACCTCGAGGAAATCCCCAGAAACCTGCCTAGCAGTGTACTATGAACATTGCCTGGTTTAAGGCTCATAATCCCCACTCCCCTTCCCTTCCATCTCTGGTATTTTAGGGATTTAATTTTTAATGCCTAGTTTGCCACCACAAGAAAGATCTCTTGCCTAGGTACCTACACAGCACAGAAGTGGAACTGAAGACAGCCAGGCATCATCCTGGCCAGGACACCTGCATGCAACTCCTCAGCCTTTGCACCACCTTCCCAAATGTTCCTGCCGTGGCCTGTCACACTTGGCTGCCTGCACATTAATATGAGCAACTGTTTGCCCTGCCCCAACATCCTGCTCTCAGCAGCAGCTCTCATGCTGTGCATCTTCAGCCCTTTTTACATCAGCTTCTTGCTCTCTTTTACCCAAGCCAAGAGCCATCCCAGTGCCCTCGCTCACACCTTGCTCCTTTGGCTCTGACCAAAGGCAGAGTTGCACCATCTTGGTGTTTTGGGAAGAGCTCTGTACGTGGCTGTGATGTGCCCACTGCTGTGTATCTACAGCTACCTGTTAGAGCCATACTGACTGCCAGGTACCCAACACACCCAGTGACTTGTTGCAGATACGTGCTGGCTTTGTCTGTCCTACAGGAACAGAACTGAAGCAAGAGGAAGACGTTGTGTATCTGTAACTAGAAATAGTGCATCTAAATAACTCGGAGCCCTCACACCACACCATTTTCCAGGGGTGCTATTTGCTCACCAGCTTTTCACAACCAGCTACTTTGCTAGGAAGAAGAGTACAGCTTAAACAGCAACTGAAGAGTCACCTATCCTGCCTTTGTTCCCAAAGGATATCCAGCAACATTCTGAGGAAAAGACTGGGAAAGCTAGTCCAAGGCTAACAATACAAATCTTACAGCAACATGGACAGTTTTCTCCAAATCCTCTCCTGCAAGCAATCTGGGCAGGAAGGAAGGGAACACAGCTGCTGCCATAAACCTTTCCAGCCAAGCCGCCCTGCTTCATTATAGTTTGTCACCTGCTCAGGGAAATCACTTGTCACAGAAATTTTCTTTTCCACTTAATGACTTCAAACTCAATTTGGGGACTGGCTCAGCAGCCTGCAGCTGAGGCGCCTTTCAACCGGAGCGTGCACCTTCCCTGGGCATGAGCTGATGGGGACATCTTCCGCTCGGGATGTGGAGCTGTCAGGAGCTTGGTGTAATTCAAGGCCTGACTCAGCAAAGCACACCAGCCCTGCTGATTGTAAGCCCACACTCAATGTTTCACAAGGATGAAACGTGCAGCTGACGAGACCCTGACCTAAGTGAGGGCTAGGTCAGGCACAGGGTGTCACAAGTGATCTGGAGAGCAAGGGACAGGAAGAGGCAGAGGACACTCTACCTGGGCAGACTCAAAGCATTCAGATGACAAAGCACATGGCCTGTTGGTGGTGGGACCAGGATCAGCCCTAAAATGCAGAATTTCCTTAGCAGTAAGTGAAAGAAGCTTATTGTCACAGGCTGGTGCTCTGACCTGTGCAGCACTTCATCACTGGTGAAGCACAGGAGCAGCTTGTGTTGCCACCACGTGCTCAGATTGGTACAAGATAGCATCAGTGGGCAAAACAGACCAACACACCGAGTCATTGGAACTGTAGAAAGAATGCAAATACTGCTCTTGAGAAAAGCCACAAATAATGAAAAATACATTGTGCAATGAGGGGAGCCAGGAAAAGAAGCTCAGAGAAATTAAGTGTCTTTTTCCTACAGTCACCAAGCAAGTTTTAGAGCCAAAACCAGAAGCACCCAGTGCCCTTCTCCCTGACCCTCTCCCCCCCACTGCCTTTCCAACATTTTATGGTATAAACACAAAGTCTCCAATACCACAGATCTACTCTAAAATTATTCCTGCTTACTGGAATTGCAAAAAAGGCTTAACGACAACTACCTTGGTTGGTCTACAATGACCTGATAAAATTCTGCAGGTGAATGCTGTTAAATGCAAGCATAAGGTAAGTGAACACCAAGTCCCACATTCCAGTGAAAATAATAGGACCCCTGTTACACTGGAGAAGTAGCAAAATCACTGTGAGGACTGAATCAAAGCCATGATTTATGTATCTAGTTTGTGCTGTTCCTAAGTAGCTGCAGACAGTATATTAAGTGAAGTTAAACACACATTTTGCTAGTTTAGCAGTCCAATGATGGCAATCACACCTCATCTAAAAGCAGAATATATTGAGCAGGCAATTAATGGATCAGCTTCAGAATCGTCTCATCAAGTCACTTCCTTCCTGGCAGCTGGGACAGCCACCCTGTCCCACCCTGCAGGTCCTTGGCAGGATGGATGGAGCAGAGGGCTGCTCCCAAAGCCCACGCTCAGTGCTCCAGGTAGCAGGTCAGCCCCCGGCTCTGGCTCAGCACACTGAGCGTGTTGTCAGGAGAAAGCAGCTCAAATTAGCACACTAGCAGAACTGCCAAGAACTGAAAGCCCAATGCAAGCAGCTAAACACTTGAGGCTGGCTCCAGCAGCTGCTGGAGTAAACCCTGCTGCAGCCACAGAAAACACAACATGTCACCTCAGTGGTACAGACCATGCCTGCAGCCAGCAGTGCTGCCCCGCACCGGCACCCTCCCGAACACAAAGGCAGTGCCCTGCAGAAGCATCAGCCCAGGTCCCGAGAGCAGCCTCATACTGAAGCAAGCTAAAAATGGTGCTGCATTAATAAAGAGCACCAAATCCTGCTCCAGGGCTAGCTGTACCTCAGGGACCTCATCCCTGCATTATCCCTTTGCACGACACAGAGCTGTCCCTGCTCTGGCAGGACAGTGCTGGGAGAACCTCGGAGCACTGCTTCACCTCGTGCACCCAACCTCAGCGGTGGTCTCCAGGAGCTAGACCACCATGCATCCTTCTCATGTCCACATCCTGCCCAGAAACCCAGGGAAGATTTAAGAGAAATGGGAATTTTAAAAGCCCTTCATCCTCAGGAGTTAAAAATACTTTCTTCAGCCACTGCAGGGAGAGCAGAGGGACAGTGTTTACTGCAAGATACAGCTGCAAACTGAGATTCCTGCTTTAGAGGAAGATCTGGTACTCTGGTGGTTTCAACATGTTCTTTAAACCCTTTAAGAGAGACTTATTTCAGCTCCTCTCTCCACAATGGGTCTTTAACTTACTAGCAACCCCACTACATTAGTTGCACAAGCAACCAGTTCCCTTCTAATTGGTCTCTAAGACAGCAGGACTTCCTTTTTAACGGTTGATTAATTGCCACACTGCCCAATGCAAGACTGTGATTCACTTGTCTCTGTAGAGATTTAGAAGGCAAGCCTCAGGCTTCCATGTAAAGGAAGGGATTGACACACAAAAAACCCCTGACTTGTGATCCAGCCATAACTGCAAAAGTTAAGGGAAATAAAGATACTCCCACTTTTAAGACAAAATACAATGTTCGTCAGGCTCGTTTCTCTTTCAATGTTTCATTATTTCCAGGTTAAAACCAGGCTGGTGAGCCTGATGTTGAAATGAATTGAAACAACTGTTTTAACACAATCCATCTTCCTTCCCCAAACTCTTCCATCTCACCACCCACTGCCAAGAGAGGGACCAAAAAGAACAGGGAGATTAAATAGAAACAAAAGTCAGAGTCAGCACAAGGCTGGGTTAATGCAGGCACGGCTTTGTCGTTGTCATTTTGCTGTTTGTTGTCTGCAATCCTTTTAAGGTGGCTGCAGCTTGCAGCCAGCATAATCCTGATTTTGTAAGGGTTTGGGGTTTTTTTCCCCCCTCCTTCCTTTTTTCAAATTGCCAGCAATTGATTTCATTTAACATTTTCATTCCTCTGCCCGCTGTAAATAACCACTTGGCAGTTGAATTTCTCAAGTAGAACAGGCAGCGGCTGCTTACTCTCTTCCTGGCAGCTGGGGGGGAATCTGGCAAGCTCTAAAGCAAGAAGCTGTTTCAAGTAGCTTTGAAATGTGCAGGAGATTACACGGGTAGTACTTGGAGTGGAAGAAGTCACAATATGGAAAGGCTGAGAACTTCCTTTCGAGACACCTAGTGAACCTGGTGGCTGAGAGACTAAATTCACAGGTTAGAGATGGGTATTTCATGCCCTGTTCACAGCCCTACTTAGCCATGGATGCTTGCAGAGAAGGGTACCAGGCTGCTGTGATAGTTGTTGCCAGTAATCTGGCAGCACATTACTGCACTTAAACCAGAACACAAGGTGCAACCCAAGAAGAAGACAACCCAACCTACCACCTCCACATGCTCTGCAAACCACACGTGCTCTCCACCATGCTCTCCGTGCACATCAGCAGGCTGAGGCACTGCATCGCTGCAGGCTGAGCTACTGCATAACCTCCCTGCTGTGCCAGTAGCCTGTCCTCTCTCATAAGCTGGGCTGGGAAAAGCATCTCCACTCTGCCAGGAGATACGAAGACCCAAGATGCAAAGAACTCCACATTACCACCCACAAATTTCTGTTCTGCCTCACAATCCCAAGGAATCCCTGACTTCACTGGAGCTGGACAAACTTAGGGCAGAGCAAACTTCACTGTCAGTCAGCCTTCATGTCAGAGTAAGAATCAATGACAACTGGCATCAGCTGAAACCCCCCGGGTACACCTTTGTCACACTAGCATCCATGTAAGTCCTTTAGGCTTCAAATGGTTTACTTGTGTTTTACAGAGAGGTGCTGTCCCACAGTTGCCAGGCTGCACCAAACACAGGAGCTTCTAGTACAAGGCCATCATAGAGAGGCACCCCTGAGCCCCAACGATGAAGCAAGGAAGGGGTATTTACCACCCCAAATGGCTGCATAGCTAAGTGACTGCAAAGTATTAATAATGATTAATTTATAAGGGGTGCTTTTTAGCTTTTATTCAGAAAAGGCCAGAGTATTCTGAGCAGAGCCACTAACAATACCAGCAAGCAGAGCTCTTACCACGGGCTACATGGCCTCCTTCTACCCTGCTTTTCTGATGCTGCAAAAAAAGCTGCAGTAAAAGACATGGGCAGTGACAGGACCCTGGCACGCACCGGCCCCCACCTCACATATCCACCCTGAAATGCTCCCTCGCAAGAGCTGCTCACTCCTCCTCAGCTCCCTGCCCCTCCAGCCCATGCTGGGAACTACAGTGAAGGGGTTTGGAACTGCCCCCGCTGAACTCGAGGAGGCAGAGCCGAGCAGGGATGACAGAATCGGAGCTGGCAGCTCTGCAGAGCAAAGCCTAACAGTAGGTTCTCCTCTCCCTTCCCTGCTCCAGCCCACCACGAGCCGGGAGGGCCCGATAAGGACGGCACAGGGAAGGCAAGCGAAGGAGAGCAGGAGGGGCAGGCAGGAGGCAGAAGTGGGCAGCAGCTGCTTTGTAAACACCGTGATGCAGCTCGTTTCCTTGCACTGAAAAAGCACTCACAAAGGGCACGGGCACATGGTGGATGACAGCAGTAAAAGATTCAGTGTAATCTATAGCTACGCAGCAGGACAGAACACTTGCTCTCCCCTCAGAAATACACTAGGGACATTAAGGGGTGCAGGAAGAGTTCAACCCATGTCCTGGGCGGGTGTTGGCCAGAGGCTCAGCCGTTGGCTTCTGCCCATCCTAGGGCAGGAGGGCTCCTGTCACCCTCGCTGCTGCCACCCTTCACTGCTGCCCTACCTGCCTGCAGAAAAGCAAGTATGAAAAAGGCAACCTCGACCCCACAACAACCCAGAGCACACTGTGCTGCTACATGGGAAGACAGGCAGGGCTAATCCCCTCACAACTTGCAATGTGGAGTACATTAGAGGCTGTTCTTGCATTCTTCTTTCTTCTTATATTTATTTTAGCAACTTTGCTTTCACTCCTTCTTTTCCCCCAGCAGACAAACAGCGGAGTAGAGCAAGCATGGATAATTCTCATCCCATTTTATTTTATTTCTCTGTGGCGTTTCTCTGTTTGCTTTGGAGAAGAGGGGGTTGTTGGAGCATGTGTATTGCTTTGCAATTACAAATTAGCTTTTTAAATGAAGTGTGCTGCAAGAGGCCTGATATGCCATGTGCAAACGCACTACTCAGCCTCTGATGAGAAAGAAAGTGGAAAAAAACCCTACCATAGGAACAAGTGCCTTGCTGCTGCTCACAGAGCCTGGTCTGAGCAGGGAGCTCTGCACAAGTGCAGGGTGAGGAGTGGTCACAGTCACCGGCTCTTCCTGGGAATTTGGTTCCCACAGCCAGCAAGGATTTTTTTGTATAGTAAATGGAAGCACTTGACAGCAGTAACCAGGTCAAAGCACAGCACAGCTCTGCTCTGCACAGGCTTCAGGGAGGCTCTGAGTGGAGGGGAGGAGACATGGAAAGGGCATTCCCTAATTCCACTGAGTGGGACCAGCTTCCCAGAGCCCTCCAAATCAAGACCCCCGTGTACGCAGCACTCTGTGCAGGGACCTCCTGTGGAGCTGAATTTTACATGCACTGGAATACAAAGGGTGAATACTGTGAAGACCTGCTATTTCCATTCAAATCCTCAGCGGCTGTAGCAGCAAAGCCAGGTCCCACACACACCTCCCAGGGATTCAGCACCATGGGTCACCACCACTCCAAGAATCTCTAGGTCTGCTTTGGATCTGACATCTCTGAGGCAGCTGCTGATGGGAAACACACCTCCAAGAGCAGTTCTGCAAAGGCGATTCGATATGTAGTCAGTCTGCCCACAGATTCAGGGAAGCAGTAATTGCATGTGAAGATTGGAACCACCTCTTTCCCAATGTCTGTTATTAGCAAGCTGAGCGAGTACCTTATTGTTGACAAATACTCAATTGCAGATGTGAGGTAGCCGTGTCCCAGCCTCTCTTCCTTCATCACCTGCAATTGCTGCAGCAGCAGCTAGTCAAATGAGCATAAACGGGGCAAGTTTTCAGCAAACACTGTCAGAGATTCGGCACAAAAGGAAAAGTTGACAAATGATCAAATCCAGTTGTATCTACAGTCTGCTGCTCACAGACAACTGACAAACAGAACACAAATGGCAACATTCCCTCTCTGGAAATCCTGGGCTGTATCAAAAGAAGCATGACCAGCAGGTCAAAGGAGGTGATCCTGCCCCTCTACTCTGCTCTTGTGAGACCTCACTTGGAGCATTGTGTACAGTTCTGGTGTCCTCAACATAAAAAGGACATGGAGCTGTTGGAGCAAGTCCAGAGGAGGGCCACGAGGATGATAAGGGGGCTGGAGCTCCTCCCTTATGAAGATAGGCTGAGAAAGTTGGGGCTGTTCAGCCTGGAGAAGAGAAGGCTGCGTGGAGACCTCATAGCAGCCTTCCAATATCTGAAGGGGGCCTACAAGGATGCTGGGGAGGGACTCTTCATTAGGGACTCTAGTGGTAGGAGAAGGGGGAAAGGCTTTAAACTT
>NW_009912494.1:45236-49676 GCF_000696875.1 Nestor notabilis | reverse complement strand
TCAAGGTCCTTTCCACCCCTAACTATTCTATGATTCTATGATTCTATGAAATTAAGAAGGCAGCCCGAGAGCAGCCATCCAGCTCAGCAGCTGTAATAAAAACCCACACATCAAACCCCAACAAAACTAACCCCCTTTGTTTGTTACTCCCAGAACTTGGTATACTTCAGTCCAGAAGCCACTCCTCAGAGCTGGGTGAACACAGAGAGCTTGCTCAGGCCCCCACTGAGAACCTTTGGGTATCACTTTGAGGTTTCCCTACAGCTGATGCTTTTTAGGCACATATGCGCTTTTATATCTTATTTCGGTTTAGGACATAGGCAAGAATCTACTGGAAGCATCTTACAAAGAGTTCCCAAGTCCTCCTTCCTACATCCTGACCACTTTTCCCTGTTCTTTTCCCCGTTCTTTTCCCCTTCATCTGACTGGACCCACTCATCCAACCGCTAAGGAACATATCCTGTAGCACTAACCTGCCACCTGTGGCCCCGTGCTGCTGATGTGCTCTCCTCCATCCCTCACCTGTGAAGGACTTTGTCTACTCAGACCAGCAGAGACTGGTATTTTCCACTGCACCCTCATCTTCTGCCCAGCAGAGCTGGGTGCTTTTTTAAGGCCTCTGTCAACCACCCCCTGTGCTTTTTACTGCTGCCAAACTTTTTCTTAGAGCTGCTAAATCATGAGCCTCTAGAACTCATGATTTGTGTTTAAGAAAATAAAACTCATGTCTTATAGAACACTGGCAGAGTTCTTCTCTCTGTCCTTCATTAAGCCTTTTTGTTTCACATGACATGTCCCCTATGCAGGCTGTAGCAGCAGCAGTATGCAAGTTCAATGTAGGAAGAATAAAAAGCTACCTCGAGATTCACAGCATATTAAAATTAACAGCCACTGCAGTCAAACACTGTATCTCTCTCCAATCTCATTACAAACAGCTTGTAACATGAAACAGGATCCACTTCACAATATTTCATAGAAAGATCCACAAGGAAATATGGAAAAGACAAATATATGTCCAAATTTTCTTGAGCAAAGACCAAGAACATGAGGGGAAGGAGAGGAGCCAGATGGCCGGGGGAGGCCAGCCACGCATTGCTTGTGTGCATGGAGCAGGCTGCACTCCTCTGCCTACAGGAGCACTGCTTGGTCACAAGGGGAACTCAGGTCTGGGCTTTCCACTCCAAGAACAACACGGTGAGAAGTAAAGGCAAAACCAATGAAGACACTCTAAGTCTGGAGCAAACCAAGCAGGCCGCAGGCTCTCATCTTCACCAAGCAGTCATGTAACTCATGCCCTAGTTTGCCCTGGTCATCTGTGGCTAATCAAGCTCCTGAGGGTTTCTTGACCTCGTTTCCCAAGACACAGCCCACAGCTCTGCCCTTCCTGGGCCCCTCACTTCAACGAGCCCCTGCAATCCCTCTGCACATGGAACAGCTTCCCACATGGCACAGACAGCCCCGCTAACCCCATCAGCCAAAAAGTCAACTTCCTACCATTAAATGTAATAAGAGGCAGAGTGAGGGAGGCTGCAGAGAGACCCCAGAGAAGAGACACAGACACGGGAGGTACCCCACTCAAAAGCCCCCTTGCCCTGTGCCTATAAGCAGGTCCCTACCACGCTCTCCTTCCTACCCAAGTGCAATCTTTCACCCAGCAAGTTGAAGCCACCACCTTTTCCTTGATAGCGATTCCTTTGAGGAAGGAAGGGTGGTTTCGCCTCAGAGCACACCCAGCTGGCTCATCCCATCCATCCAGGCCAATTGAGTTCGCTAGACATTCAGCAGCCCAATGTTTCTCAGAGAAAAAGTGGTGCTGTCAAGAATTACAACAAGGGAAATTGCTCTGGTAGAAAAACCTGGCAGCACATGCAGCCTGGGAGCCCACAGAGCCCAGAAGAGAGTGAGAGGGAGCTCACTGAGCAACTGGTGAGCTCTGGGAAAAAGCTTTCACCCCCATTTTGCCACTGGAAATCCTTTCCAGCAGGAAACTTGTCAGCAAGAGCTCCCTGGGACCCAGGTCACAGGAGGATGGAAACTGGGGGAACAGATACACAGGGAAGCAGGGGGTATGTGGCTCAATTCATTCCCCAGAAACCTTTTGCAAAGCCAGTTACAACCACGCACTTTATCCACGCGAAACCAGCCCGAGGACACCAGCTCCCTGGAGAGCCCTGGCAGGCAGATGCACCCAGAGGAACAGCCAGATGGATGTTATTTCTCACAGTCCTTCCCAAAAAATCACCATTCTCTTTAATCCTCAGCAGCCATGTCTCCTCCCTGCAGCCAGCTTCCTTGAGAAACATGCAGAGCTCAAAGCCTCCAGTGCAGCCTCCAGCATCATCAAGTGCTCCACACACAGAAAGGGCACAGACAGAAGCAGCATTCATCAGGCTGGTAGACACAGCATCATTTCTCTGGGTAGCTGGATGTGGTTGACTTGGATTCGCTCTCTCCCAGGAAATGATTGTGATTGTCAGAGGAGATTGGTATATGATTATTAATAACAACACCACAAGGAAAAATAGAAGGCAATCAGCTGAGCGGGGCGGGAGAGGAAGCGGGGAGGGTTTGCAGCGCGAGCTGGATTCGGCTCAAGCCCGGCAGGCTGTGAGCACCTTGCTACATGTGTTAGGCTGGAACGCAACTTCATTTTGCTTTTCCAATGAACAAATTCCCCAGATGCCACGCACAGCAAGTTAATAAACAGCAGAAGCAGTGAGGAATGAAGAAGCGCAGGGAATGGAGATGAGGCTTGAACAGGTGATTTGCAGAGAGAAAGTAGCAGAGAGTGAAAACTGGTGAAGTTGCCGAGAAGTGTTCTTACACCAAAACTGGGCATAGGAGAGCACGCAAAATGGTCAAAAGGAGCTCAAAGCCAGATTTCAGGGCAGCATCTACTGCTTCCACAAATAGGAAACACACATGCAGTCTCATCAGGCCTCTGAAGAGCTGTTTTCAGAGGGACTGCAGGGGTTTCTAGTGCACGACACAACACACAGTTCATGGTTGAGTGTAGAGACAGGAGATGAGGTACTTTGGCTTCTATGCTGGCTTGGGCACCCAGGCAGAGGTGGGTGGCTCTGCAGCCACTCACTCAAAGCCTTTCACTGCCTGCTCATCTCCCCCAAGCACGGGCAGGTCTCTCCCTGCAGGGTATCGCATCCTGTAACACACTCACCTCTGCTCCTTCCCTTGGCTCCAAATGCACCCCTTTTCTGCACACAGAGGTCCCAGATTAAATCTCCTGCCCAAGACTAGATAGGGGGACTTAGAGCACAAGGCAGCAATGCACAGAATGTGTGAAGTCTGAACTCAATGCCTCTACCCCAGAAACATCCCCCCACATCTCCTCCTTTCCCAGCTAATCACCCCGTGACTTGACATCAGCACTAGACTTTCAATTTTATGCTGTATTTGACAGAGAACACGTTCCAATAACAGCAGATAAGCCTGAGACAATACAAATTAAACCCTTGTCCAAACAGATGCGAACCTTCCTCCCCCCTCCAGAGCAGAGGGATGGCTGCAAGGGAGGAGGAGGAGGAAGGCAGCTCGCTCTGCGTTAGGGAGGCAGGCTGCCAGGCAGGGGGCTGCAGGTCTTCAGCCTGTAACTGTGCACACGCTAATGCTGCAAAAGCTAATTTTACAGAGTTCCACTCTGCGGACTCCTCTTTGTCCCAGGATTCCTCAGCTTGGGAGATTAGCAGTTTAGAGATGGAGAAAAAGAAGTTATTTTAAAATTCAGCATAAACTCAGTTGGACGCAATAAGCAAGTCGGTTTGGGAGGGAGGGGATGGGCGCAGGAGGGGGGCTTTAATAAATGAGAAATAATTGAAAGACTAGGAAGAAGAAAGAGCAGATCTGCCACCCTAGGAAGCTTCACTTTCATGTTTTTCTTGTCTTCATGCCTCTTGCAGATTACTTTCTAACCTTCCAAGCTTTTCCTGATCTCCAGACAATATTCCTGTTTCTGGTTGTGTTTAATTCCCCCCACCATACTGGATATTTGCTACCATGCCACAGGCTCTCTGATGATCTTCTTGAGACCATCACTAGAATAAGGCTATCCAGCCTGCACAAGAAGTCCCTGCAGTGAGCATGTCATCCCCTGCAAGTTCTTCCCACCGTAACCCCAGCAGTACCTACTAGGACCTCACAGATCCTACATCTCCACATTTCCATTTTCAGTGCAATTATCCTTGCAACGCATTGGAGAAGGATGGAGGGAACTGCTGTGGGAGCAAGGAGATGACAGCAAGATCATAAGCTAAAAGCTACAGCCACACGTAGTGCCCCATGCCTGAGCTCTCCAGACACAGCAGCAAAACCTTAGGTCTAAGTGTGCTTGGAGCTCAGCTCCTCACCAACAGCAGCTCAGCCCCATGCAGCCTGCACAAGTGAGGCTGTATCTGCACATGCACACACACGATGCAAGGGAAA
>NW_009912494.1:12588-45205 GCF_000696875.1 Nestor notabilis | reverse complement strand
CAGAGCAATGGCTGCAGCAGGAGTTCATTACACTTGTTTAACCTCATTTTGCCTGTAACTGCTGAACAGAGAATAATGGCTTTCCTGGATGCCACAAACCCAGAAACATCCTACTGAAAAATAAATGTATTTACAGGGAGACATCAAAACAGCCCAAGACAAGTCAAAGTAATGTGCCTGGGTTGGGAATGAGTGCTTGTATTTCATCACCCCTCCACGGCCTTCAAGCAGCCGAGAGAGAGAAATACTTTAAACAGGGGAGAGAAATACTTTAAACAGAGACCCTCTGGTGATGCACAGTTGTGCAAGGCAGGGAATAATTAGAAAATAAATTACCTATTTTTAGCAGGGTAATGCCAGACGTTGATTGAATTACATTACTTGCCAAACTCCAAACCCATTTTGCTATTGAGGGTCCTATCCAAGGCAATACAAGCAACTTGGCCTTCAGCGAGAAGCCAAAATACAAATAAATGCAGCTTCAAGAAAGTGTTTAAGATCTGCCTGGTAACCTCCATAAATCTCGAAGATGGAAGGTTTCTTCTGGCCTCCCACCAACAGTTTGGTCTAAAACCAGGTTATACTCTTCCCAAGAGCAAAGGAGCTATCGCCAACACAACACATGGGCTGTACACACGTGTAAGCACACACGGGTGCACAGAGGCTGGTGAACTTATGAATTAATAGCCAAATTCCCTTCCTTATTCCACCCCGTGGAAATCCACAGCGCCATCAGCTCACGTGCTGCACTGAGCAAGGAGACTTGTGATTACTTGGAACAGTCTCTCCTTGCTTCATTTTCTGGAAGACCATGTGCGTAGATGCAAATGTGTTTTCCCCCATCCTGATTAATTATACAAATGTATGGCTGTACAGGTTGTGATGAATATGCACATGCACTTTATTGTTGTGCTGACAGACTATAGGGCTTATTTGGGGAAAATAGTGATATTCTCACTTGCTCTGGTAAAGAGGGTTATGTAATCTCTCCTCCCTTGTCCCCTCCCTGATTTCTGATTTCACTTGTTAGATGGTTTTATACCTGACTTATGCTGACGTATGGGGAAAAGTCCTTTCTCAACTTCTGAAAACCAGGGCTAGGATGCTTGTAGAGAAAAGGATGTGTCTTCCTGATGTCACTGTGTGGGCTATACAGACACAAACCCACCTCCTGCATAGGCACACCAGACATTGCTGGTTAATTCAAGTTAATTGTTTAGGGACCTGCTAAAAAAGCTCTAGAGCCAGGGGCAATTTCAGTTACAATAAATATATGTTAAGATAGAGCTAAGTGGGAAAAATAATGCCCATTTAAGCATGAGAAACCCCTTATGAATCCTAAGGAGCCCAGAAAAGTCCCATCAAGAGCATTATAAAGCAGTTATTACATCAGTAATTACATCAGTAATTTTACATGACATATTTAAATGCAACTGTGTGAGAACATGCATAAGGAACTCAGGAAAGTTGATGTTTCAACACTAAACTGGAAAGAAAAGCTAACAATATCTACAACCTGAGATGTACAATGCAGCCAACCAAAACTACATTGGGTGGTAGTTCTGTAATGTGAGTCTTTCTTTTTACTTAATATATTACATTTTGAAGTATGTTACTTGGGTTCTTAAACCTTAATCAGATTGTTGTTTTGCTTAATACTATTGAAAGAAGTGACAGCAGGAACTTTCAGTATGAAGATAACAATAAAATAACCACGGTTAATTCAAAAACCAAACCAAAACCCCACTCTCCCATGATTCAATGAATTGTAATACAGACAGACAAATAGTACTAGTTTGGGAGAGGGCAGAATTGAGATTTCTTGTGCTTTACCCAAGAACTCCTTAGCTGAACAGAATTATACAACATAACAGTCATTCTTCAATGTGCAAATCCTGGTTTTAGGACTGAGCATTGGAACTGCAATGCCCTGTTCAGATGGCACTGATGTGTGCTCTGGAACATTATTCACCTTAGCACAGCGTTTCCCTGAAGAATATCCTTTGTTTTCAAAATTATTATTAAAAAGTACCCAAGTAGCCCAAGGAGAATTTGCAATGCAGTATTTGTTGGCACTTTGAAGTTAAGCAGCATTCTCAAGCCATTTCAGAAATTGCTTTTAAGGGTAAAGCTACTAACACATTAAAGCTGGGGGAAGTAACAACAGCATAAAAGCTGTATTTGCAGCTGGTTTGTACCACTAGAGCAGCTGAAGTGAACTCATGAATCTGGCTTTTAATTTGTAATTGATTTTATGACTTCCCAGTGAGCAGGGGGACACAGGACTCTGTGTAGGAGGAGACCAGGGAGCAATCAATCCTCCAGACTCAACAGCCTTGTGTTCTCAGAGCTCCTCACTCAGCCCTTCAGCCCACCACCACTGCTGCTGCTGGGCACAGCAGCTCTGCCTTTAAAGATCATGGGTATGTGGTGTCCCAATGCACAAGTAGTCACGGCACACACTTCACCTGCAGCAGCCAGGTGAAGTGTTCTTCTTCATGAGAAGAAACCCACTTCACACAAGTTACCTGTAGAAGAGGTCTAATGTAACATTAGACCCTACTTCGTAGGTGCTACTCAAATACAACGACTCAAGTTCGTTGTATCTGTGTAATTAGATACAACAATCTTTAATAATTTAACCAAAGTATGACCTGGTTGCTTCAAATACAGCCTGTAGCAAGCTTTCAGTTACAGCTATGGAAAATTAGTCTTCATTATCCTGTTGTTAATATCATTTGAAACATAGGAAAAACTAAGACTAATTCCTCAAAGGACCTAACAATGCATAATCAATCTTGTTCAGATTGGCTTATAGACTCTCAGAAAATTCCTTCACCCATACTCCTAAGTGCTACCAACTTGGATATTATGCTATATTTTCACATTAAAAAGATTATGATTTTAAACTAAATAGTTCTAATTTCCCATAGTTTTGGGAACACTGGCAGCTGTCGGATAAAGCTCTGTACTGAGAGGGTGAAGTCAGTGCTGTACAACTGGGAATTGTGAGTGCTGAGAAGATTTTTATTAATTATTATTATTATTGCTTATTTATTATGTATTTGTTATTTGTACAAGTCACCACCAGCCTTCAGCCCCTGGTACTAGATGCAGAGTGTACCAGGAAGACACAGTAAGAAAGATGGTCCTACTGGCATCTGTCAATCATCACAGGTTTGTCTGAGCTGGCAGCGTGCTTTGTTCAGGATACAGGGAAAGCCTGGGAAAAGCTGGTTGGCCTTCTTTTGCTTTAAAGGAGTGAGGTATAAATATAGAAGCCTTGGAAAGGTGCCTCGAGTTTGCTGCATTGCAATTGCCATAACAATTGGATTATGATCCTTATTCATCCCCATTGACAAAGTAATTGAGTTTCGTCAGCTGGATCTCTTCCCTTCCTAAGGGACGACAGACAGGTGATGCAGCCCCAGGTATCCCAGGAATGCAGCAGAGGTCCAGCTCTGGCTGACACCCAGTGATCTTCAGGGATCTTCCTGGGACAGTCAGGACAATCTTGTTGATCCATCACTTGCTGAGTTCCTCTGGCTGCAGGAATTACAGCTGTGAGCTGTTCTTTGGAAGAGGGAACAGAACAGATGCAAGAACAATTCCCCTGCACACCATGGGCACGACACAGACACATCCCAAATGCTACACCCTTCTGTTTAGCTGCAGCAAACAAAAGGTCAGAGATGAAGAGAGTCCCCCACCTCTCAGTCAACTCAGTGTGTGCAATTCCTCTGTCTGACCTAAAAAGCTACCTAGATTTCTAGGCAAATGGCCAGACAGGCAGGAGAGCTCTAAAAGACAAATAAAAGAAATCATCTGCCACCAGAAACACTGGAGTTGCATAGGGATAAGAGGTGGCACAGGGGTGAGAATGGGTTTTGGGGTGACAGAGACAGGGGAAGATTTGAACAAGAGTTCTAATGCTATTCTTAGAGAAGACTTCTTGTGGCCATGGTTTAGTGTGCCTCAATATTTGACCAAAACATCTGCAGGTAAATCCAAAGCATGGAAAAAATAAGCAGAAAAAAAAGCAGTAACAAATGTAATCAAGCAGTAATAGTCAAAACAAAATCCAACAGTCTCCTCCATGAGGTGTTATTCTATTACGGTATCATCTACATAGCAAAAGAGATGCAAAGGAAGAGAAGTAGGAGTAACAAGATTCCTAAAACACCTCCAGACATCTCAAAGCATCAAGATACCACTTGATAACAGCTAGTGTCAGGACATGAGAAATGAATAGCAAACAGGAAAGATTCGCTGGGGAAACGTGCCAGGACCAAAAGCAACAAGCTTGAGACTGTAGCTACTGTAGTTGAATTCCTAAGTATCTTTTGGACAACAGATGTATGTGAAGAGGAGCTACCAGTGGGAACTAGAGGATACTGAGGCAACCAGTACTGTACTGCTCCTCTCCCTTCTGCTCCCAACGCTGCAAATACTGTGAAAAGGAACTGCAATTTGAAGTGCCCTCAGCTCACCAGCGCAATGCTCAGAGAAGGACATCTGAGGGAGAAGACAAAGAATTACTATAATGGGTAAAGGAGAAATTAGGAGGAACACCACACGTTTAGAAAAGAACACATCTGCAATAGACACATATTATAAGCCCATGGGAAAGCGGATGGAAAGAAATATGGTAAATACTCTATAGCATGGACAAGCAGCCCTAGAGATGTACCAGAACAAATAGAGAGGAAGAAATTATTACATGTAGCTAACAGAGATCCATATTAGGAATGGTATTACAAGAAAGATTACCTCCATCAAAGCCAACCCCTGGAGACCTTTTTAGGCTGTTTGTCCTCAACAGCTGCTCTTAAGGTCCTTTATGAAATAGGGACACCTTTTATTGCAGTGCTGATTTCACTTCTGCTCAGTCTTTAATGAGAAAGATAACTAAACCTGAGGCAGGCCACAACAGCTAGAAGCAGCTTGAGCCTTAAACCTCCATTTATAAGGTTATTTTTTTGGGGGGGAGGGGGAGGGATTTAAGTGAGTCCACATGTGTGATTTTTCGAAGGACCTCTCTGAAGAGGGTTATAATAGCACACAAAGAAGCCAAAAGTGGAAACCTGCCAACATGCACTTTTCTCTGAATAACTAGCAAAGTAGTGCAAAGCCATGTTGTACCCCAAGTTTTTCTTTACTTTCAGTTCAGGCTAATTTCTACCTATTGGGTGTCAAAACATGAATTACAAAACACTCACAGTGTGCTTATTTTTCTTTTGTTTTCCTCGTAAGAGTAACCAACAGTGTGCAGTTTGTCCCTAGATTTTTCTGGGATGGATGTTACTAACATTCATCAAATGTGAATTCGGAAATCCTCACTGTGGGATAGTGAGGATCAATATCAATAGATCTCTACACTGGATGATGGACGGAGATCAAGGACCTATCCAGGCCCACAGACAGAGTCAGGACCCAGCCCCAGATGTCCTGACCAGCTACTTTCTACCTGTATCACAGAAGTCTTTCCTTCCTTTGCCAGCACATCAGCTCAAGCTTGTACCCTGTCTGGACTAACTGAAACTTCACAGACCCACTTATCCAGAAATACATTTTCTATTTGCCATGAAATCCTAAACCAAATGCCATGTGAGGAATAAAGGTCAAAAACCAAGTGGGATGTGTGATTCCTCCAGATGCCAGTGGCTTACTTGGATAATGAGCAGCCTAGAAAGCCCTATGACATTCTCACACCATAGAAATGATCTGATAAATGTTCCTGTCTCCCTCATTACAGCAGTAATAGGAAAGTCACTATGTGATTTTCCTCTTCAGTCTATTGCAAGGGTTAAAGCAGGCCACAGAGTTTTGACTGGGAAGTTGAGGTCTGTTCAGATGACAAGGTTTTGTTTTCTTTTTTCATTTCAGATTTGGGCTTGAGCACAAGTATTCTACAAGTATTCTACACTGTAACAGCAATAGTTTATAATTAATTGGGTTATTTTGTGTATAATAACTTCCCTGGAAAAACATTTTTTTTTTTTCTGATGAAATATGTAGACATGTGCACTGTTACTATCACTGCTTCCCATGAAACAAGAATCCAGCATGGAATATAGAATTTGTAATTTAACAGGGACCCACACGTCTCCAAGGTTTTTGGTTTGGTTTTCCTTTTTTAACCTAGTCAATGAGCCACTTCTAAATGAAACAAAGCTTCTTAATAAGAAACTCATGCTGGATAAAAATATATGCTACCCTTCTGGATTTTAATATGCTGCTTCTTCATCCACATCCCCCCAGTATTCCCTTGTCCATTTTCCCAGCCAAAAGGCTGAGAGCACATTTAAATGGAGAATGGACAGCTATGATCACCATCAGTATCGATACAATCAGCAATTCTGGTAAACCCAACCTCCAGCCCCAAAGCATTGCTTTTTTATCACCACCAGGTATTTTTATCCTGCTCAACACAGAGGTGCTGCATGACTTCCCTGCTGGCTTTCCTTCCACTGAGGTACAGCATATAAAATAAACCAGTGCAGAGGACTTGATGGGTTATCAGATGAACTGCCTAAATTCTTTCTTGAGCTTTTCCTCTTGCTTTGTTTTGGACTTGGTCAAGTGACTGCAGGAGATCCTGTGCCCAGAGGGCTGTAACTGAGGCAACAGGCCTATGCATATGGCATTGCAGCACACTGCCTGAGCAAACCAGCTGCTGAAGGGAAAGATTCAGCTTTTCCCCTATCACACATTTTAAAGTTATTTGCAGAGGGATGTTTTTTACAGGTTTATTACTCCAAATCCAATAGTAAGCTGCTTTTGCCAATACTTCAGTTTATCTGTATTGCAGAGTACCATTCCTGGATACTCACGACCTGAGTGACAACGCTTTGGAGATGCCTTCTGCAGCGTCACCTAAGACCAGCTCTGCTGCCTGGCTGAAAAATCCAACAAACCAGAAGCTGACACCCTCCTCTTGTCAAAAACCCCACCAACCAACCAACAACCCCTAAGAAAACAAACCAAAACCTCCACATGCTTCCTATGAAGCAGCTGCGAGTGGACTCTGATAACATCAACCTGTAGCTTTATTCAGACAAGTGGAGCTTGTTCAAATACGTGCACAGACAAATATATTCAGTGTTAATTGTGCAAATGTTGGGGCACCACAAATTCAAGCATCTGAGTTCCTCCACTTCCAGCACAGCAGTGGCACTTGGGAGAAAGCTCATAGTCAAATAGAAATACAGTATCTGCAGTGCAATACATACAGAATTACCGGGAAAGTAATTGCTTTTGGCATAAATGGTCGTCTTCAAAGTTTTCTCTAGCATAGAGCCCCTTCAAAAAGAACAAGAATAAATTTACTGCATGTGAATTTATTCAAAGCTAGTAGATTCAGTATAATGAAATCCTCCTAAGCAAATATCTGATAAAGAAGCAAATGCTTAGCACTTGACCCCAGGAGCCAGGATTTCTTGACACACGGCTGCAATGCAAAGCAGCAGGAACCTCAGAACTGCTGGCGTGGAGGAGTCAAGCAAGGAAAATCTCAGAGGGCTCGACTCGTGGGAGGCACAGAGGCAGATGGCACCGTGCATAGAGCTGCACAGGGACCAAGGCAGCTCACATCTTGGTCCCCAAACCGACTGAAGCCACCAGTGCTACCAGAAGATGGTCTCTGGGGGACTCTGAAAGCCCCCTCACAATTCATGCTGTACCCTTCCTTTGCTAAGACCCTGCATCCACCTAGAATGATGAGTTTTGCTGAGTTTTCACCCAGGCTTCTTTGTCCTATTGCCCTAGATGTGACCAGCAGCACACTTCGGTTTTCCCTAAACAGTCAGATGCTCCTTATGAGAAAAACTTTATTAGTCTGTTAAATAAGAGAGGAAAAAAAGGTGCCATTCATTTGCATCAAAGGATCTTCAATCCTGTTACACTTAAACCTTGTCCAGAGTGTTGCATCTCCATACCCAGACATCCCACTGGCTCACGAGCTAGTGCCCTACATGGTTAGGTACTCTGCCATTCAGCAGGCTCCCCTGTTCTAAGGATGGGATTCCCTCTGCCACAGATCCTCCCACATCCCAACTTCATAGCCTGTCTTGCTCATACCACTGTTCATACAACAAACACCACAGCAGTCTGTTGGTTATGGGTGACAGCTGCGTGGCAAACCCTGTGCCTGTAGAAGTAACTGAGACCAAGGGCCAAACCCATGGAGGCCGTTTCCATCGTACATACGATGTGTCACAGAAGATGAAATGCAGCAGCACTCTGAATTCACGTTATCTCTGCATACAGCATGTCACTTAATTGCCCAGAAAAGCCTCTTGGAGAAGCATATGGAAAGTTTTCCCATGAAAAATGACACTGCTCAAAGTCTTTTCTAGCTAGAAACCACTCAACAGCTCTATCACTACTGACATCTGGGACATAAGCTTCAAAGCAGTTAATTTACAATTTTAGCTACAGCCAGTTTCCTATAGACATTGATATCCAAAGTAGATAATTGTTATGCCAGAAAGCAGAGTCACTAGAAGAGGAAAAGGTAAAGAAGAAAGCCATGTAGTAATTCCAGAGAGCAGTGCTGCCACTCCATGCATTCACTCTGACACGTCACAGCGGCTTTTAGTGCAAACCTCCAACCTTCCTGTCCATAAGAACATCTACACCCCTCCACACCAGTGCTGATGCCTATTTACCTACCTCCACATGACCTCAGGCAGGTGGGACGATGTCCTACAGCATGGAAGCACCACTCTGCCACAGACCATGTATGCGAGTTTTCTCCTACAGTACCCAGACCTGCCAAAGCTGCATTTGGGATTGCCGATGACCCCATTTTAGCCTCCCACATCACTGGACATTTAAGGCAATTCTTCTACAAGCTATTCTAGAAGATACTGCAATGCTTCTACAAGCTATTAATGAACAACCATCAAGACAAGCCCCCAGCTAGGTCCCAAGGCAGAAAACTAAAGCCTGTGTGTGTATCTTGTTGGTACAACTGCAGATCACCTGTAGCACCGAGCTCAGCTACTCAGCTCTGCCAATTAATTGCTTAAGGAGTTGTCACCATAACACAGAATGAGCAGCCAATCACACTGCTCCACTCGCTGCCACATTCACATTACCTGCTCTGTCTCAAGGACCCACTAGGGTGGTCTCCCCACATGTCCCTTTTACAGACACCACACACCTCTGCTCTGGACAGGGGTAACTGAAAGAGCCAATTCACAGTGAGACCTCAGAAACAAATGCTTCCTCTGTGGCTTCATCACTTCCTCATCTCTGTCACCCCAGAAATCAGCAGCAGCTTCAATGCACCTGCAGGGTTTCAAACCACACCGACAGTTCTGGGGCAAGGCTGGTTTCTTAGCCTGGTGTCCCACCTCCGTCTGACACTTGCAGCTACCAAGAAATCACATAAGGCCCTTAGGACTTTTCCCTAACACAGCTTCCCCCAGATACTGGTTCAGTGAGTTCCAAGTGCTCAGCCCTACTATACCCATATACATCTCGTGATGGACAACAGAAAAAAAACATCTGCTAAACCCCCCAGAATTCTCTTCCAAGAAGGCCCCTGTAAGGGCTGCACCCTTATATCATTTGTCTGTGAATCCTTTCCCCAACCTCTTCCAGTGGCTCCAGTACTCTTTCCAGCCCATGAGGCTAGGATGCCTAATCCTACAGGCTAAAGTCATATGGTGTCCCCCACTAACCCCATTCCCTGGGATAGCCACAGACAGCAGAAGACCTCTAAGAACATTTCACAGCCTTATCAAGCAGGGCATGGTCCAGAAATCACCTGTCACATTACAGGCTGACAGGTGGACATCCCATGTACAGCTAAAACCAACCCTATTTTGTGACTGCACCTGGGCATAACTAGCTGTTGTTTCAGAACTGGCACCCTCATTTGCCAGTCTTGCCTTTAGAGCTGGTGAACCCAACAGGAACTCAAACTTGATGGTAACTTGATGACTCCCATCAGCGAGTCTGCACAGAGCAAACTGGTGACCTCAAGCCAGTAGCCGACTGAATGGCATCCACATTGCTGTAGAAACAGTCACAGCTGGGGATGTGCTGTAACACACCTTCCACATATACAGGTATCTTCTTCAGCCAACAAGAAGGGTTGTAGCTTGCACTGGGTATCAGCATATGCTTTAGAAATGAATCAGATTGTAACCAATATGTTAGGAAGACAGGCCAGACTCCTGGAAGAGTGAGGCTAGGAGGTGGTTTCTGCTAGCAGAGTGCTTTCAGTTTGAGGTTTGCATTGAAGTTGTTATATCTACAGCTGTGATGAAAAAGCCTTCCTTAATGCTGTTTTGCAATAGCAGGAGAAGCCTGATTTCCTTATTGAGTTGTGTATGCAGAGAGGCTAAGTCTACAAGTGCCAGAAAACTGCAGTTCCCTACCCTCCTTTGGGATGCTGCAGGTCAAGGTGGAAGTACAATGGCAAGTACGTTTGCCCTGATACTGCATTTGCTTTGTGGGTAAACAGGGACCATCTACTCCCTGGGCTGTCATTCTGGCATCTTTCATGCTACTAAACTCTCTTTAAAAAGAAAAAGGAGGGTTTATTAGAAAGTTAGTGAGGATCTGAATGCCAGAGTGAGAAATCCAGAGGAAGGTTAAGGATTTTTTGATTTTTACTTTCTTGGTACAGCTGCGCAGGAGGTGAATGAACACCAGAGCGTTTTGATTTCCTGCCTGGTTTCAATAAACGTTGCACTCCTAGGCACCCAAGGGACTGCTGTGGTTTGTCAAAACCAATTAATTTTCTTCCACAGAATGCTTCAGGCACCTCGAAATGTCATTCGAGAGCTAGCACACAGCTAAGGCAGAGGGAAAGCCAGCTATCAACTGCTGCTCGGGCTCCAAAGTCACCCCAACAGCGGAGGCAGAGCGAGAGCAAAGGCATGGCACATGGTCACGGCATGGGGAGCTGAGGGCAGCTCAAACATGCCATGTGTTACAAACCCTATCAGTATAAACAAGAAGCTGCAACCTGTGAACCATGCCACAAATAAGTTTCCTAAGGGAGAACTCCAAAGATAAAAGTTTGTCTGTCTCACTTGTATTTCCTAGGATCCACTGCTCAGGGCTAGCAGATGTAGTAATGAGCCAGAAACAACAAACTGAACACTTGTTATAAGGAAGACGCTTGGAAAACTCCTGGAGTCAGGATTCACAGGTTGCCTCCCCAGCCCTCCACAGACTCAGTGTGCAGAGTGAGGGTTTCCCTTGCCCGAGCCTCAGTTCACCTACTTAGAGCAGCCAGGCTGGAATGTTTTCCTTCTCTTCTGTATGGTGATGTTTGCAAGTAATTTTAATAACCAGCCAGGCTGGACGGGGCTTGGAGCAACCTGCTCTAGTGGAAGGGGTCCCTGCTTGTGGTAGGGGGTGGGAATTGGGTGAGCTTTAAGGTCCCTTCCAACCCAAACCACTCTGTGATTCTATGCTATGATTTCTTTTTCACTGAACAGAGAGATACAGAGTTTAAAAATACATTGGAGCTATCATTTATACTATCAGACATATACAATATTGATACTCTGAATACTCTATGTATATAGCTCATGTCAAATAATTATCACTGGATGTTAAGTAGCCATCCTTTCCCCTCTATGAAGGGCAGGGATGGAGACGGATGTTTTTCCTCTGCAAAAGAGGCAGGAGACAAAGGACAGTTTGAATTTTTAACAATTTCTCTTGAGTACTGTGGGGTCACAGGCAAATCCCTGCTAGAGCAGGGAAAAGGAACAGCAGCTGACGTTCCCAGCAAGAGCTACAGTAAGGCCCAGCCTACTCACAGTGCCCAAGAGAACTGGGAACCAAGGCTCCTTTGAGGATCCTAAGTCCCTAATCTCAGGTCCAGTGTCATCCTTGCTGGACCACTGACAAAAGCAGAAACAAAGAACTTCCAAAAGCAAAGATGACAGCATGCTGAGCAGTGAAGTGAGCTTCAGAGTGTAACAAATCTTTACAAGAACAAGCAATAAATCCACTTGCCTTTGTTTTTCTGTTCATCAACCATGGTATCTGCAATGACCTACTTGTTTTTAAAAGTAACCCAACATTTACCATTACAATCTTCTTCACTCCTGAAGTCACATAAATCCCCTGCTGTCTCCTCCTTCTCTATTTACCTGGCCTTACAGTCACAGCAGGGATCTGAAAATCTGCTCCCTGCCTCCTAGCTACAAGCAAAGGCTTCGCTTGGGCATCCACAAATGATAACTAATGCTCCTGCTTAAACAATCCCTAGAGTGGCTCTTCTGACACATATAAACATCCAGATCCTGCCACAAATCCAAGACACACCACCCAGGCATTTAGGGAACTGCCCTGATAGAAACAGCTGTGCCTCTCATTCACAGCATCTCTTCGCCCAGGAAATCTCATGTTTCATTCAGACAGGATTTTTCTCAGTGCTCTTACTTACTATTTAATATTTATACTATGGTCAGTGTCCAAAAAGCATGACACTGTTGGTCACGGTAGGTGCTGAACAAACACATACTGAATCTGTCTTGGATGCTTACAGGTGTGAAAGGTCAGTTAGAAAAGAGTAAAAAAGTCAATAAAATCTGAAGCCCTGTGAATAACTGAATAACAAGAACAAGACAAATATAAAGCCTCAAAAAATGAAACAGAGAAATCTTCCAAAATATATCAAAACAAAGAGGAGATGCTCCACATGTGTCAGTTGGCATTGATTGGCCCCAGAGCAACAGAGAGAGAGGAGAATCCATAACCACTAGCATCACCTTCCTGCTACATTTCCTCCTTAGCCTGTTCATCTTCCTTCCTCCCTGCATTTCCTCTGCTCTGGATATGACCTCTGAAGCTATGAGAGAGGCTGATTTACTCCTAAGACACAAAAGAGCATGGAGTTTTTCAAGCTCATTGCATGCAGAAGCATCAAAACAAGCTGCAAAGGATACTAGTGTTGGAAAGTGACAGATCCCTGAAGGTTACCAAAATCTGGAGTCTCCCAAAAGGCAGAGCCAACTCCTTCAATAAAGCAACAGCAAACCACAGCTTTAACCATAGCACGGGTCCTCAGCCTTCGAGCAAAGCTCTCCAATATAAGCACATCATCTAGACTTCAATGAGGAAGGCAAGCCTCATCTAAAACTCCACTCTCTCTTCCTCCCTTACAATAATATTTAACTCTAAATAATTAAAAGGAAATAAGTACCTATGAAGCCAGCAGAATCATTGCAGGCCAATAGGTCAGCGTGGCTGGCTGTTTGAAATAAAGGGCTTATTCAAGTTATTCACATCAGATGTCAAAGGTGATCTGTTGTAATGAGAAACGATAAATATGCTCACTTAGAATGCAAGCTCGCAGCTGTAATTTATCAGCTTGAAGCCACACTAGAACACAAAAACCACAACTGTGCCCTTGAGAAGTCACCTCCACCGTGTCCTCCCCACCTTCCCAAGCCCTCCAACGCTTCTATGTTCGGAACAAAGGAGATGTGACACATCTTACTGCTTCCTCCATACAATAACACTGAGCATCTAACGACAGTTTCCTTCTTTATACCTTTTAGTGCAACTGTGTATGTGAGCACTGACCATTGCAGGCTCCTCCACAGCCCAGTATCTGGAACTGTTGTATTAGCCCCAAGAAAACCAGGATTCAGTAGTGTCCAGTAACCAGCATTTGCTTGACAAACCTACCAGGAAGAGAAATGCAAATTCCACAGCCTGCAGCACCCCAAGTTGAGGGGGCACTTCCACTGACAAATAATACTTAAAATCTTAAACTGTGACAGAATATATGTACATATTTTCTACTGGTTTGTATCTGGATCCATGATAGAGCTGTGTTTTTGGTTATCAGCTCTGCTCACAGGAGACCGAATCCCAGGCTATTACAATTCCCTTGTGAATGTAAAGGAAAAGAACCATCTGGAGAGCATAATAAAACAATTAACTTTCCATTAAAGAATAATCTATGTATGTTTTTAAGGAGGCAAACTTTAATGATCTCCACCTAATTACTCATCTTGCATTCTGGCAGGGCTGGATTGGACTCTGTGTTTGTTTTTAAACGCAGTCTGAAGGTAAGGATTTAAGCTGAAATGGATGTGGGGACCACACAGGCTCCTTCAGCCAAGGGCAGGACAACCCAGCTGAGGGAGGTTTCCAGAAACATCCACCAAGGTCTCATCATTCCCATGGATTCATATGTCTGTGTAATGGCAACACCATCAATTGTACGAGTGTCACTGAATATTCATGAGGATTTTACAAACATGGCTGTTGACAGGCTACGTTTTTGGCCATGAAGTGCAGAGCAGCACACTCAGGAGATGCATGCACCTGAACATCAGTCTGTTGAATGCTGGGCTCATTTAACTTGTCACCAAAAGCAATATAAATCAGAAATGACTCCATAAAACTCAATGGCAGCCCTCTGCGATTTTGCTCACTCACCAGCTAGCTGCAAGTGTGTTATCTTTACAAAGCAATTCTGTGAAGCGAAACGGTTCAAAGCAAGGGCTTTAAGGACTTCAACTATGCCTGTTGCCCCTCCAAGGACCTGCTAACTGTGCCCCGCTGCACCACAAGGGCTGTATACAGCCTAACCACCTGCCTCAGTTTCCCAGTGGAAACTGGGAACACATAGTAATACCAATGAGCTAGGAAGTGTGCATGCCTAAATGTCATCCCAGTTTACACAGTGCTTTCCAGCAAGGCTCGCAAACATTTGGAAAGGGCCAAATATAGTTTAAGCTAAAATTAACTGGAACATAAATACCAGAACTCAACCACTCAGATCGCTCATTTAGAAAACCTACCTGGGACTCTGGGCTTTCCAGCATGAGAACCCACACACTGAAGAACTGGTAAATAGTGAGACAGTGCCTAGGCAATCCTGTGCTACTATCTCTTGAGTGACTGATTGAGATCAGGTGGTGACACAGTGCAGGCAAGTTTATGCCTCTCCCTCCTCCTGCAAGCTGCTGCTAAGTTTTATGATCTGAAAAAGTCATTTAAAAAAAACCCTCAAAATCATAAACCTGGCACACTAACTAACAAACTAGTCACACCTGAGTCCTGCTGGAAAAATCCCTGCCTCAGTTTTCAAATGTTGTAGAACATTTTCCTTCACAGCTTCTGTCTGCAAAAATGGAGCAAGTTTTGAGTTTAAGAGTCTAAGGCATTTTAGCCTCTGAGACTTCCAGCCTGCTCCTCCCCTACCACTGTAGCAGGCCATCTTTCTCCATTAAATATATATATACACACACAAAACCACATACATATATGCACACACTGATCTCAAAGCAGGGCTCCTGCATCTGCCAACAGGCTGTACACTGCATCAGCACAATGGCTCTGGTGCAGGATCTGCACCACCCACTGGAAAGGATTTAGCAAGGGGTGCTAACGTCACACACTGAGCAGCCACATACAGCTATAAATTATTCATACACATTACTCTAATTATGCAAATGTACTAAAAGCTGGAGCATATGTTTCCCTGACATCTTGCAGTACAGATGCAATATGGTTCCAGTAGAGAGGAAGAGTGAGAAGATGATGGGTGTAAGGGGGCTAACAATGGCAGGCAGTGGCCCAAGCAAAGGGTGGCAGAGGGCCTCCCTTCTCCAAGCAAGCCGCTGCAAGGCTAAGGATATTTAAATGCTCCTCCTTGATAATACAGTGTTGGCTTTGCACTCAGTGCTGAACAGAGTGCTGAGGCTGCTGAACAGCCCAGGCAGATTAAAATAAACCCAAGCAGTTTGGAACAGGAATGTGTTTATCTGGCATCACACACTTCCTCTTATCAAACATGAGGAGCAGGGGAGGGCACAGCGATGGTGCGCGGAAGCGGGCTGTGTGCACGCTAGTACGAGAGGGGGAAGGGGGAGAAGAACAGCAAGGATCAGACAGATAATGCATGAGCTAGGGAACCAAGAGCATGGAGCTAGGCATCATCTGCCTGGGGTACAGAGTCTATACTCTTGGTCAGACCCCAGACAGGCACTAGTTGTGGAAAACTCAATTAGGTCCTTCCTCCCTTGCAGCATTTGGAAGAAGGCAGGCAGGCAGTGCTGCTGTAACATAAGCAGCTGGCTGTGTGTGTTGCCCAAGCTTCGGGCTCAGACTCCTTCTCCCAACTCTGCCGAGTGCAGTGCAGTCACTGGGCATCACTCAGCTCCCACTCCAGAGGCTGGGGCTGACTCCTCAGAGATAAAAGGCCAGATGAACTCTGCGACAGTGTTTTCAAGTCAAAACTGTGGATCACAGTACTGGCTTGAGTATTAGAAAATCAGCATCTTATTCCCAACTCTGCCATGTCAAAGGACCATATCACTGTCCTTGTGCAAATGCCCAGTCCACCTGAGAGAGCTCTTAGGAAGCAGAGGTGCTCCCCAGACGCTGTGTGCAGAACACCATGCTGGGGGGCTTCAAGTCTCTAACATCATTCATATAAAACCCCATTATATGGGTTTCAGAAAGGAATACTTTCTGAATTCTCCGGCCCTACTGAATGACCAGGTGAATGTTTCTCTACCCAGAAAACAAAAGAACAAATTAAACATCATGTTACACCACAGCTACTTGGAAGATTTAGGCTATGTTACTATTACACCAGCAGTTACCCAAGATCAAAAAAGTTGAAGAGAAAACTCTGGCAGCTCCTTTGATAACAGCCTGTCTTACCTCCCAAGTGTTGGCATTAAAAAGACTCCCTTGCTCTGTGTTGTAAGGGATGCACTCACACTGCCATGTGAAATACTCGGTACTGCAGAGACCCCATCACAGTGACTGTGTGATATACAAGGTGGATGCCACTTCAGCTGTTCAGATCCAAGCCAAAACTTGGCTAGTGTTGCTTTTTTAAAATCCAAGTTCTTGTTTGTGCATGGATTGACCACAGTTCCTCACCTGTGGGTGCCTCAGCTCAAGAAGGATGGCCAGGCTTTGCAAACAAGATGTGATGTATCAGAGAAGCAGCGCTGAGCAGAAGGGACAGGCAGGCTGCAGGTGATGCTGTGAGACAGACAAAGGTAGGGATGACTGCGCAGATCCTGGTCACTCTGCCCCCAGCCCTGGCCAGCAGGATTTGTCCTTCCATTTCACAAAAGACCAGATGAATGAGCAACAGCACTTCCGCCAAGCAGAGATGCCAAACTGACAAAACAAAGCCGAGGAAACAGCACAAGATAACATGGAGAAACGACAGACAGACATGAAAATGGACTGAAGTAAAATCCAATGTTAATTACAAGGACTAAGCATAGTCAATTCTGCTGTGACACATTCAGCAAACCCCTTGGGGGTAGCAGGCTGCATCCTAAAGGGCACAGTACGAGTCTCCCCTTTCCCTGGACTCATTCTCCCTTCCATGCAGCCCCATGTGTTGAGGGCCCAGCACAGCTCACGTGGAGGCTCACTGCCTGCCCAGCTCCGCCAGCAACCTGCTCACCTTGGCTCACCCTGAGCTCAGCTTTGGGACAATCTGGCCCTCTACGGACTATATGTTTTCTCATCACCAAGGCCAGCAGTACCCATATCCCCCAGTCGTATGCCAGTGATGCCTGCTAGCATCCCTCTTCCAAACAGGTGAAGGCTGCCATCACCTCCACATGGGTGCTCATCCCTGATATGAAGCAGTCCTCAGGGAAGACAACCAGAGAGAAGAGCAGAAAGGAGGACAGCACAGAAAAGGGGGTTCAGCACTTATGCCACTCAGCTTTTCCCCATCTCTTTCTGAAGGCTTTGGCTTCCTCAGAAATTGTCAGCACAGAAACCAGCCCATTAACAGGCAGCCACAGATAACAGGGAGAGGAGAAGAACATTGTCTGACCAGCTAGCTCCTTGCCTTAGGAGACATAGGGTCAGATGCAATTTAGATAATAAGCCAGAGGAGACTTGGAAGCTCAGGCTGGCCATCCAGCAAAGGAGTTCTAACCCAACATCCTGGAGAGCTGCTCAGTAAGGCACAAAACCCAGCAGCACACATGACTCTGCTGCCATCAGTCCCACCATGAGTGCTGGCACAGCAGGACACTGGTACGCTGGGACAGGGCAGCACCAGCATGAAGAAATATCTCTTGAGCACAGAGTCTACCCTGGAGCAGGTTTTGCAACATGAAGAAAACATCTAGGCTGGAAACACAACAAATTCATCCATTTTTGACTAATGTCAAGAACTTTTACTTGTGCCAAAACACTGGAAGAAACACAAATTTAGTGCAGTGTAGCATGAAATGTCAAAACGAAACATTTTTGTCTTGCAAAATGTTGAAGAGTCCATCACAGCCATGAAGAAAGTCACGAACAGGAAAAGAATGGAAGTCAGGGAGCCGGATTTTTAGTGTAATATTCCTTATTCTAGAAATAATCGTTTAAAGAATTTCAACCTATTCAGCCACATCTTAAGGGTTCCGCGTATCACTGTGGCAGTCAGTTAAATCAGCAATGATTTGTGCTCTCAGTTATCTCTGGTGAGCTGTGAGGGAGGCGAGGACAGGGAAGCAAAGCATCATGCCCTCATCTCTGAGTGCTGGGGTTTGTTCTGAGGCACAGAGCAACCAGCCAGCCAACGTGATGCTGCACCACCAGCACCCAGAGGGCTGAACACTAACTTCACTAGGCAGAGAACCTACAGTCCCAAGCCCACAGCATTCACATACAGGCAGCCGCAGCACAGCCAGTCTGACCAATGGGGACATTTGTAAGGTGGTACCTCACAGCTGAAAGGAGAGCCCCTGGCATGACACTTCTTTGCATTTCAGAGCTTCTCACCCTCCCCTGTCATTGTACAGAAAAACAGCCCACTTGTGCAAAGAAGCATCTGAAGGGTGTAAGCTCGGATCATCTTCCCAGGGGAAGCATATGAGCTAACTCCCTCTCTACTCTGCAGGAGAGGAGGGAAGCAGGGGCAGGTGACATTTAGTACCCCAACTCTAAGAAACCACTGAAGAGTTAAAATGAAAGTCCTTCTTGGGTGGGCAGCACTCCAGCAAGATAAAATATTCAGCACTTATGTTCCTGGACACCATTTTTCTGACAATAAATTTCATGCCTCATTATGCCACAACAGTTATATGATTTCAGTCAATAACCAAGGAACAGGTCCATATCCTTTCACAGCAACCCAAGGAAAATTGTTCATAAGTAAACCTGACAAACCTTACAGAAGGGTGTGTTTATGACTATTTACTGGTCTGTCATGCCTGAACCAGAAAGGGAAGACCCATTCCTGGCACAGCACCACCTCCAGTGCTTACAGGCTTCACAGATCCATGAGAACACGACCCACAGCCAGGCACGGCAGAGCCCACTTGAGTTTACATGGACTACTTTTGTCTGCAGTGACGCTGGAGCACTTTTCCCCCTACTTCTAATACGCACTATGTACCTGAAGTCCCCCTCTGCAGACACTTGGAATGTCCCAGGCTAAAATGGCAACTCCAAGGAACATCAGCAAATTCTGGCAAAACCCAGGCTTTACTTGCCCCATTTTTCTCTACCCTTCCTGCCCCCTATGGACCTATTCTTGTTCAATAATAAACCTTCCTGAGAAATCCCAGCGGGTGGGATTTGCTTCCAGCTGGACAGACACTTCAGCTCCTGCTGCTCCTCAGGCAGTGCCTCTCCCTTCTCCCCAAGCCTGCTAGCTCAGTGTCAGGGCACCCCACAGCACTGCGGGTTGGCGCTGGGCTCCAACACATTCATCCTAGTTGCAAACATGATGATGGAGCAAGCTACAAAGTCCAACTTACAAGAAGAGGAGCACGGACTAAGTCCTGACCTTAAGAATTAGCTGCCAGCCTCTAAATTTTGAGTGTGGTTGCAGTAGAACATGAATATTTTAATTATTATTTTTTTAACCCATGTCTCAGAGGGGTTTACAGTACCATTTAATGACATTAAACAGCTCCCATGCTACAACTCAGACGAACCTGTGTGCTGTGGGTGGGTAAGAGGATCCCAGTGAGTACAGCTTCGAGTTCTTCAGGAGAAAGCACTCTGGGCTATTCCACAGCAGTGAAGCTACACTAGTTTGCACAAGCAGGCGATGTGGTCTTTAAGTGTCATTCACCTGATACTGCATTTATGAATCAAATCTGAACTCCACATCCCAAGTTTTGCCCTGGAGATCCACACACAGCTGTTTTAACAGCTGCATGTTGGAATTCTCTGTAGCTCATTTCTTGGCTTGAGGTGGTTATGCATTCACCAGATACAATAATCATGCACAGCTCACTCCCTCCATGAGAAGGTTCCAAACCAGATTTCAACCCCCCCCTTCAATCCCTCTGTAGTCAGTTTATCTGGTACTAATCCATTAAAGTGATGCACTGTGTTCTATCAGAAGAAATAAACAGAAAAAGTGGGAAGCTCTCTTACCTGTAATTGCCTGACTGGCCAATAGAAGTCAAGTGCTGGCAAATTGGAGGTGTAATTTCTGTTTAATTATGGTAGTAAAAAAAACCCCAACAGACCTATTTAACATGCAAAGGAGCAAAACTCAAGGCTAATAAGAATAAATTGTAAGAGAGGACATGTACAAAATGTAGCAGCAGTCTCTTTTTTCTTCTTTTTTTGTTTTAAATGTGCTCTGCTAAAGACTACACTGGCTGTTGCTGCTACGTATTACCTGGAAAACTTGCATCCCCAGTTCTGATTCCCAGACCCTGCCAACATGCAAAATTGCACTGCACAAATGCACAGATACAGTCAAAATTACTCGTTAAAACCAAAGTGGTGTATACACTTTTCATGCTGCACATGAAGTTTATATCAATCCAGTTGAAGTTCAGTTGAAATGAATGCAAGCAAAGCCCAGATACACCATTCTAGAGCTGAAATATGAACGTGAATGAATGGATGAACTATGAAGAGTTTTGCAAGTCTTCAGTTAAATTCATTTTAAAATGCATTTAAAAGGAAACAGTGCAACTTCTGTCTTTAGGCAATGGGTTACAACCAACAGTATAAAACATGAACAGTTCTGTTGAAGCCAGGATAGCTGCTATTGTAACAGACAGCAAAAGGCCCATAAATCACTGGCATCTGAGAAGAACATGCCACTGCCATAAGAAAACACAAATATACCCCACATTTTTTTCTAGGGTGACATATTTACCATGCTAGAGAAGCCTATTTTCTTTAGATTAACACCATAACCCTAATTTCAAATTACTCAGTTTCAAACCAGCAAGTCAGCACTACAGTGTTGGGAAGGAGAAACAGGGTCTTACTGGGAAGAGTAAACAGGGAAGGTCTTAAAGACCCCTTGATCCACAAACCTAATAAGCCACAACAAAGGTGTTCCGTAACTGCCCTAACCCAACCCAGAGCACTGCTGCTGGGAGAAGAAGAGCCCTGGCTTCTGCAGCCTGCCCTGCCTGGGCCCTGATGCTATGTCAGGGAGCAGGAGAGGCAGATGCCAGCATCAGTACTAGGGGTTTGTTTTGTGGTACTTGGAAACAGAAGCCAAACAAGAATCGCAGTTTTACCTGCAATGTATATTTAAAATCACAGAGCTTGCAGCGGCTAGTCCAATTATCCTTGGAACATTTCTTGCTTTGTCAAGAGGAGTTTAAAATCAAAACACAAATTAAACTGCCTTCAGTCCCTGAAGGAAAGGTAAGTTGGATTTAAGATTCATTTAGTATGTCATATAGGAAAAAAACCTCACAGGTACATGCTCAGATCATAGTAACATGCAGCCTGACAGACAGACAGATATAAAACACACTCACTCCCACACACTCAATAGATGCATCAAATTGACCAGCAACTAGAAGCACAGTCAGCCATGACCCTGCACATGGAATGAGCCAAAAGGGTGACTTATTGCAAGTGTTCACACAGATGAGAACATTCATTGCCATGAGGAAGGCAGCACAGGTAAAAGACAGACATCTTACCCCTCTGAGCTGCTGGACTCCACCAAATATCCTCATCACTCCATCAATCTCCTGCTCCAGCCTCCTGGCCCAGTACTGCATACTGCAAGAGATGGAGAGAAAGAGAGAAAGAGAAAGGGAGAGAAAGAGAGAGAGAAAGAGTCAGAGCCCTGACACGCAGCAGATAAGCAAGGGGATTGAAGGGAGAGGCAGGAAATTGGTGCCCTCAGCTAAGTTAACTGCTCTTTCTGCAGCACTGGGTACAGGCAGAATACCAAGAACAGGAAAATTACAGCTGGGGCTGGTTTTAAACCTCAAGACTTCAAAATTTATGCACAAGGCACCATAGAAAGAAAAGGGGAGAAAAGGTACAATAAAAATGGCAAGGCATGGGTTGTTTTTTTTTTAACTCTTTATATGAACAGTTGCAGTAGATAATTATTGAAGCCCCGAGTGATTAACGGGAATGAAGTGCTGTGGTATACAGGAAACAGTTTACTGCTTCAGCAGGCCTGTGTGGCAGGGAGCAAACACAGAGCCATGGCAGGACCAGAGGTGTCTGTCCTACTGGAGCAATGGATTATCCCTGCAGCGCAACAAAAGGGACCTGGGCAGCACCAGGAGCCAAGCATGGGGCATTGAGTGCCCAAGGGCTCAGCAGCTTTGCACCTTCAGCTAAGCCCAACCTGAGCCAGGCAGTGATTCTGTCAGGTCCACCATGAGTAAAGCTGCCTCCTGGGGCAGCAGAAGGGCCAGGAGCTGCCACATAGCATCTCCTTTGTCCTGACCCCTGCACAGCAAGGAAGCTGGCTGCCACTCCTTCCAACAGGCACAACCACCTCCTACAGATCCAACCACACAGATTTCCACTTAGAGCTATAACTCCAAGTTAACAACAACAACAAAACCCCCTCTTTCTGATCCACAGAACTTGGTAATTCTCCTTCTTTTAATGAGCTTTCCGGACTCCAGTTGCTGGCTATGCAAATATCCAGTCTCCCAACTGATCTGGAAAAGCAACGCTCGGTTGCCCCTGCACTGCTTGGCACTGCCCCCGGTGCTTTTTCCACAGCAACATCCATGTCTCAGCACCACACCAGAGAAAGGAGGGAAGAAGCACAAGGAAGGTAAGGCCAGCATCATGGCAAATCAATGGTGGGAGGGAGCAGACCAGCTCTGGGGCTTTGCACTTTGCTTAGGTTCACCAAGTGATTTCATTCCTCACGCAGTGAGACGTGCCTGAGGCAGCCCACACACACTCCTCCACCACCTGCAAAGCCATGGGAAGAGGCTTTCCTGGAGATCAAGGAGCAAAGAAACCCGATGAAGAAGCACACGGCTCTGAATTATACAGCACGGCCCAAAAGCCAGGCAGAAGCACCAAAGCAGAGAGAAGCCTGAGATGATGGGCAGAACAGAGCTGAAGCATCGCTAGTGAGGGGTGGGGGGGACAGAGGGAGGCACTGGCAGAGAGACGCGTGTTACTCACAAAGGCAAAATTCATGCCAGTTAATAACACACAAGGCTGCAGAGGAAAACAGGATTTAATTGCACACACCAAATCTTCCCAGTTTTCCAGTGCAACTTTTGCTATTTCCGACATCCCTGCAGAGGTGACACTGACTCTTCTTCCCTGGGAGCCTGGCTGGGGAGGAGGGGACATCCAGGGATGGAGATGGGTGAAGACATCTGCAAACCCACCTTTCTGCCAGAGAAGGGAAGGCAAGCCTTCGGTGGGTCTGCCAGTGTAAAGATCATAGAATCCCAGACTGGTTTGGGTTGGGAGGAACCTTAAAGCTCATCCAGTTCCAACCCCCTGCCACAGCGTGACACCTTCCACTAGAGCAGGTTGCTCCAAGCCCGTGTCCAACCTGGCCTTGAACACTGCCAGGGATGGGGCAGCCACAGCTTCTCTGGGCACCCTGTGTCAGGGCCTCAGCACCCTCACAGGGAAGAGCTTCTGCCTAGGAGCTCATCTCAATCTCCCCTCTGTCAGGTTAAAGCCGTTCCCCTTGTCCCACCCCTACAGACCTTTGCCCAAAGTCCCTCTCCAGACAACGGGTCACAAATGGAGCTGAGGGGGATGCTGGGCTGGTTTTTCTTTCTTTTCTTTTCCTTTTTCAGTCAAACATTTTATTTTCTATCAAAGGTATATTCAGGTTGGCCAAAAATTACCCACAAATCTTGCAAAGCATATTCTCCAAAAATTAGTTTGGTTTTTTTTTTACATAGTTTTTTTACATAGTCATTTTTTAAATAATCTTTTCTCCCCTTTCTCCAGTTTGTCCAGTAACTGCAAACAGTCAATGACAAGCTCATACTGAGCCACAGGTCTGAGAAACTGCTGAGGACTTATGGAGCTGATGCCTTTCCTTAACTTCCAGCTCTGTGCAAGGTCCTCAGTTTCAGTGTCAGCTCCCTCCAGGAACACCTACACCAGCACAGCAAGGGAAAACAACCACCCATGTTGAGCTGTATCCATCAACATTAACAGCTGCTCAGAGCCGCATAAATGTCATGTCTGGCCAAGCCTTCAGAGAGGATTAGTTATAGAGGAAGACAGAGGCATCAGTGTCACTCTGTTGGCATATGCAGAAGAAGATGCTGAGCACTCAGTCGGGCTGGGATTTACAATTAATTTAAATTTAGTCAGCAGATTTGTTTTAAAAAAGTAACAATTTAAACTTATTCCACCCCCTGCCTCCGCCCCAAGAAGCACTACTATTTTAAGGAAAAGCCACTGGATTTTTCATTCATGAGAAAGACTGCAATTCCCTTCAATTGTGCAGCCTCATGATACCTGGCACTCAACTCTCAACCTTACAGACCAGCAGTTTTCCAAAGTCCAGCTAAGCCTTGTAGTACAAGCTTTAGATACCACTATTAAAAAGTGTATCACTACCAAAAAAGCAGGAAGGGATTTCTGCACAGCTGGCACCAGGCTTCTAGATCTAAGAAGTAACAGCAGAAGCAGATTCTTTCTTTTTGGTCTAATATGGCTACACAAGAGCTTTTGCCAGTGGTAGTAAATGATTTCTTTTCCAACTAGCACATCCCTTGCCCGTACTACAGCACTGGCAAAAGCTCTTCTGTGTATGTGACCCATTACTATGTCCCTCTAGCATAATACCCATGACCAGAAGCCTGCAGAGTAGGCCACATCCCAGAATACAGAGGTTTCATCTCACTTGCAATATGCTGGGTTGAAAGCCACCATTAGCAAAAAAAACCCAAAAAAACCACCCCCAAAATACATAAACCTCATTATTATTCTGTCTCAGTTGACCTTCTGCCTCTTGGTTCTCCTGCACAGCCGCTGCACTTAAAATTTGATGTAAGATGACCATAGCAAGGATGAAGAGGGTAAAGAAACTGCTAGCCCATTATGAACATGGAGATTTCTCTCTGAAGCGTGTCTTCTATGGAAGCTGTAGGCAATAAGACATGACAGTCATTACCTTCCTGGGCCATTACTGCACATCTCAGGTGGTGTTACAGGGCTTGAGGAGCAATAACTCCTCAGAACACGCAGCCTGCAGTGCCCTACTGCTCTTGTGAAATGGCATTTACAAATAAAGCATAAAGAAACAGCTGATGCACTGACTGGGAAGCCACTAGCAGGGATATAGTGCTGCTCACAGAAAGCCACTGGGCTACCTTTATGAGCAATGTGCACAGTGTCCCCCTTAAACCAAGTACCACTTTAGTGTCCTCTGTAGTGAATTAACATGGGTGAGGAGAAAACCTCTGAGCTCAAGTACTTGTGACTGCACTCAGTAGAAACTGCCTCCAGGAACCACATGCAAGGAGCGTGACAGCCCCATCATCCCCTGTCCCTCTTTAGCAGGGACATGCACAGCATATCCCAGTGACCCCCATCATCTCAGCTGGCTCTACCTTTGCTGGGGAGTCTCCGTAAGGCTCTTCGCACCTAACAGCTCTACAACTATCGTACATACAAGTATGACCACACACATTCAGGATGTACGCTAGAAATCTCTTGCAATGAAGAAGATGGGTTTGTTTCCCTCCCCTGTATATTTTACAGCCTCCTGTGCAACATTTAACAAGGGGCAGAAGTGATTTTTGAAAACACACCACTACTTATCACTGCCTCTCCACAGAAAACTACAAAAATGCTAATTGATTTCATAATTTGCATATTTGATTTTTCTTAAAGACAAGATAAAGTAGGCTTAAAAAAGCAACAGAGCTTCAAAAATATTTACTGTGACAAGCAGCACATCAGGAGGCAAATCACTGCTGCTGCAGTCATGGCCAGGAAGCAAAGCATCCTGCCTGCCCCACTGCTGCTCCACGGGTGCCTGTGCCTTGCCACTGGCTGCAGCAACCCTTACGTAGGGTTAGGGCACGTTTCATGCTTCAGGTGACCCAAGCGGTTGCAGAGATTTCTGTGCACGTCCACGCTGGTTTGGGAGGCTACACCACTGCTCCAGCTGTGTGGCTTTGGAAGCAAATAAGAGGTGCCTGGGAAGCCAGGAGACAGGCTGTCCTTCATTCACAACCTCCCACACTGGTGCACAGCACAGATGGCAGCCTGGAGTCCTGGTCTTTGGTACAGGAGCTGAAGACATCTGCAGACAAGCCACCAGTGCAAGCCATGCACTGACAGACTGTGCCAGCACCTTGAGCATGTACCACTGCAGCTCAGCCCCTTGGTGGGTCAGGGTACAGGGACAGACCCTTCATGGGCTGCAGTCACACCACAGCCAACCCAGGGTGGATAAGGCAGCTACACAAACTGCCAGTGAACAGAAGCCTCATTGCAAATGGCCTGTTACAAAAGCACAGGGAAAGGAGAAGTAAGAGGAAAGAAAATTAAGTTTTCTGCTTGAGGACACTTTTTTTTTTTTTTTTTTAAATAGCCTTAGGAGAGTGCTTGTTTGGCTGCAAGCAAGAGAGGGTGTTAAAAAGAAAAGTAAGAGACTAAGTCCTTTTCTCTTGCTGCCTTCCTGGACCAAAAATAAGAGAAGGATTCACACAAACATGAAAGGACAAGAGGAAAAACTACTTGCTAAGTAGATATTCCGTCCCAAAGCTTCTAGGGCTCTACACAGAGAGTGTTCTGTACAAGTGTCTACACTTCATGCAGTGTGTTCAGCCAAGAATGCTTCACTCTGATTCATATGCTTTGGTTCAGTGCCCAAATACTGCTATTTAATAAGGTTATTAATTGCTGTGTTGTCTAATTTTTGCTGTGCAGGAACTTCTTATAATTGGCTTATTCCTTCAAGGCGCTTAATCCTTTAACTATAATAGCGCATGTGTCAGTGCACACATGTGCATGTGTATGTGCACCCTCCTGCCCCTGCTGAGTCTCCTTACATACCTAGGCTGTAAAACCCCACCAGCCAATGCTCACCCATCAAGGAGAAAAGGCTGCCTTTCTTTTTTCCTGAAGATACAACTTCCAGAGGACACTTGTTCCCTTCAGAATAATCAAATAACTTCCTGACCATGCTTCCAGACATTATCAACCCTCCCACACTGTGATTTTATGACTCCTGCTTAATGTAATGTATGTGCATAAGTGTTTATGTAAAGGAGGGGTGGGAAAAATTTGCCTGTTGGAATAGTCTTTTCTTAGTATTTGTCAAGACATTATTTACCTCTATCATCTGGTCTTCCCTATAGTAAGAAAGTATCTTTGACATTATCATAGGAGGAAAGGAAGGGACAAATGAGTATTACAACTCTGTCCCAAAGATCTTTAAGAAACATGAAGGGGAAAGCTAGTGGGATAGCGTGTTCTATATTCAGCTCTATCAGCAAATTACTTTGCTCCCCTCTATTCAAACACTAACTTCCTGTGCCTGTTTCTCTCTCCTATCTTCTGTCTGCTTCATCTCTATTTTTTGGCAGCAGGGTATGTCTTGCAAAAAAACCAAACCCAATACAAGTGCCAAACCCCCTAAATGGATCCATCCTGATCCCTGATCCGATGGCCCCACAACTATTACAATACAATAAAAGGATAACTGGGGACTTCTCTTGCTCTGTAGGATAGAGCTGAGCAAAAAGCGAGGGGAAAGTAGTCTGACTATGATACAGAAAAACTGTGTTACATTGACAAATATTCCTGTAGATACCTGAAGGAAAACAAACAGTAGCCAGCAACTTGCACCAATGACATTTAGGGCAATAGGAAAATCGTTCCTTATACACGATCTCTCTATCAGAAAACAGAAGCATGAACCACTTAGGTCTAACTCCACCTAGAAACAGCACAGGCGGTAGGTGGTGAGCCAGCCACAGACATGAGGGATGGCAGGAGCTTCGGGAATTCCTCTTCCACCATCAGTTGCACTGGGACATCTGAACACCTGAACCTTCCGCAGGGAGCACTGCCTAATCTGTTCTTTAAGTCCTCTGCTGAAGGTGAACCCAAGATCCCCACAGTACCTTCTTCCAGTTCCATTTTTCACCACATGGTAGAAAAACTTCCCTTGTTACCCATCCTAAATCTCACCTCCCCCTTCCCACTTATGCCACCTGCAGCAGACACTGAAAAATTTTATTACAAGCTCCTAAGAACTGGATGATCATTATTCTGTTACATCGTTTGCCCTCCAATTCTTTACTTTTCTACTCCAAACTCAGTTTTTTCCAGCTTTCCCTCCTCTGCACTGTTTTCTAAATACTTCCTCATTTTTTGTTGCCCTGCTCTGGATTCTCTACAAGTTTACCTACAACTCCAAAGGCTCATTCCAAAATGTGAGATCAGGTACTGCAACAGAAGTCAAACTCAGTGCTGTATGAGGAGGAGCACATCACTTCCCCAGCCTTGTCCAAGAAACTACTGGACAGTGCAGAATAAATTTGCCCTTCTGATCCACAGTAATTCCCAAGATCTCTTCTGCCACACTGCTATCCAAAGAGATGTTCTTAATCTGTATTTGTCCATTTAATTTCTGCCTCTTAAGTGCAGTACTCTGCATTTGTTATCACTGAATTTCATTTTGCTGATATCTGGCTCGTCGCTCAATCTTTCTAGATCATTTGGAATTCTGACCATGCCTTCCAAAGCACATCCAACCCCTCCTAGCTCAGTGTCGCCTGCAAGTTTTATAAGCACATTTCCCATTCCATTGCTTAACTTATTAATGAAACCACTGAATGAAAGCAGGTCCAGGGCAGATCCCTGCAGGACCCCACTTGAAATGCCCTCCCAGTATGACAAAGAGCCACAATAACTATTCTTGGAGAGCTACGTGTCCAATCAAAATATCTTGCATTTCAAACTTTACAAAAAGCTGATCTGGAGTATTTGATATGCAAAGGAGCTGGAGGCCAAAGGATAATTCAGTGAATAATTTAAAGCCTAAGAGTAGGCTTGAGGAAAATTGCAATCTGTTGGTGGATGATTTGCCAACAGAAAGAGGAAGGAGAAGTCACTGAATGTGTTAGCTGACACATTTGCCCGGCAGCGCTGCGATAGGCCCTCATGCAGGCACCACATTCTCCTGATCAAACATGTGCCGACACCTCTCATTGATACAGCACTGAAAAGAACAAATGACAAAGTAACCACAGCAACCATCTTCTGCAGGGCAGAGGACAACATTTTCCCAAAAGGCACTTCCAGCCATGAACCCCATCACCGAGTTCCTCGCATCCTTATCAGCCTAGAGTTCATCTTCAGGCCATCACTCAATGACGCAGCCATCCTGCGATGGATACTTAAGACGTTAAGAGTGTTATTTGGCAGAACTTTCATAGGAGGCTCTCCAAATACATTGAAAATATGCAAGAATTAATCTTCACAGTCTCAGCACACTGCCACCAACTCATACTTCTGTAAGTGAAAGCAGACGGGCACCTCTAGATGGTACACTAGTTTGCTATTTTCAACTAGGAGACAGAACAAGTTCAGCAAGAAGCCCTCAGCCATGCAGGGAGTCAAATCGAGCCACTTCCCAACTGTATAAGCAAAGCTGAATTTGGTCGCCTTACAACAAGAATAAATTAGTTATTGAATTTATGTCTGGAGATCCAGACTGACTGTTCCTGCTGCTATGGGGATGGTCCTGTGAGTAGAAACCTTAATGGCTTGGTCGCATACTTTGACCTCTCATGTGATGGTGGCAGAAGCACCAGGAGGCAACTCCAGGACCATAACACAAGCAAAATAAGCCAAAGGCAATGGCTACCATTACTGGAGTTGTATTGGTGATACCAGCAATGTGCTACCCAAACCAACTGTTTTGTTCGGAGCCAAAGCTAACCTCATGCCTTAGCCTCCCTTCTTTTTGAAACCTATGCTCTAATTTTACATCTTAAAACTAGATTTCTGTGGCACACTTGCTTATGCACATCAGGAGCAAGAGAATCATAGATGAATCATAGAATGGTCTGGGTTGGAAAGGATGTTAAGATCATCTAGTTCCAACCCCCCTGCCATGAGCAGGGACACCTCGCACTAAACTATGTTGCCCAAGGCTCTGTCCAACCTGGCCTTGAACACTGCTTGGGATGGAGCATTCACAACTTCCTTGGGCAACCCATTCCAGTGCCTCACCACCCTCACTGTAAAGAACTTCTTCCTTATATCTAACCTAAACTTCCTCTGTTTAAGTTTGAAAGAAGCCCGTGGGTTCCGCCACATTTGCACTCTGGTGGCGCAGGATTAGAACTGGCCTCCTGATCTCAAAGCCTGTCACAAATCTGGCCTTGAAACACAACAACTTAATAAATAAGTGAATAGGTGTCAGTTTTATGAAGCACACTACCTGCATAAATCTCACCCAGTGCAGCCACCTGTCATTTGCAGCACCCCTCGAGACCCCAATGGCTGACAACTCTTGCACGTCGCTTTGCAACCCATTATACAGGTGAAGTGTGATGATAAAACCTTCCTCCTCACCGATTCCTTCTGTTTTACAGATGCAATCTGAGTGGAGGCTGAAGAGATCCCATCCCCCACGGCAAAGATAAGGTTACGGAGGGTAGGTCTTAGTAAGGATTTTGCAAGCTACATGAATTATTAAAGTCCTTTATGATATAATGACAGACATACCAGGTTATTTGTTTATTCTTTGTATAATTCATGACTCTCTTGGGAGCCAGAGAGAAGCAGGATAGTTCATTGCATCTTCTTGTTCATTCCAGTAAATCCTCATCACCAGATGGAAGGCTGAACCACCCCACAAGACAAAATAGCCACACCTCACAGGACCTGCACTTCTGGTTGGAGATGGGAGAGCTTTTTGCATAATCTGAAAAAATAGTGAAGCTGTCACTCAAATGCACCAGGCTGGATGGCTGGAAGACAACAGTCCAGGCAGCGTTTCTATATCATGCCACCAGTACACTGTCATCTAAATCCTATGCAAACTGCTTTGGGATTAAATGCTATCAGTTGTCCTGTGCTCCTGTATCATTGCTGACCAACAGCAGGACTATCCAAGCTGATGCAGGCTCCTGCAAGACTTTAGCATAGTTCACAACAAAGCACCTCCTGGCTATGCAGATAGTAAGATCCTGGACAAAGCAAAGCAGTTCCCCTTGCTTAGGTCATTTGCGCAAAGAGTCTGGTCAAGATACGGGACAAAGCATGATAAAGGAGCACCACATCCTGATGGCTGGAATAGAGTTTTGAATACACACACTGTAGTCATCTCTCATTTCTCTAGTGCTGTTTAAAGGGTGAAGGAGGGAGGTTATGCCACAGTGGCAAGCAGGAAACAAGGACTGACAAGAGGCCCTGCTGTGAACGAGCTTCCCAACGTGCTCCACACAAGGAGCACAAGGTACTCCACCCAACCACGCTGCTACTGCCAGGAAGAGCCATGCTACTGTGGGGAGCTGAGCAAAACGCACACATGGCCAAGCTGGAAGTGGCACACTGAGTAACTCTTATTAGTCACGGGAGTGCTTTCAGCACCCACCCTTCCCACTGCAGATTTCAGCTGGTCAGAAAGAGGCACATGATTGATCTGATCACTGAAACGCAAGCCATAGTAAGGAGTGATAGAGGACTACTGCCTAGTCAGACCTCTGCTGAATTTCTATCTACAACTTCTCTCCTTACCAAGAAAAGATATCACTAACCTCTGCCTCATAGACCTCTTGCTGCAAGAGCTATTTAGGGGCATCTATTGCTATTATTCTTCAGCCTTTAATCATGTTAATCCCAGTCTCCTGGGGGTTTTGGAGTAGCCTCTCATAGCATCATTTGCAACATTCCTCAGGAGCTTTCTGGGTGCCGCTGTCACTAGATGTCAATCTACTTAAATCTCCCCTCTCAATAAACCCTTCTCCCCACCATCCCCCTGCTTGAGAGATTCCTGGCTCCTAAGAGAGGGTAGTAATCATTGTTATTATAAAGCACTTAGCGATGCTCACTCATTGCATCTCTCCCCAGCCAAACACCCAGACCCCTGTTATTTCACATGCAGTCACCTTCATTTGCAGAAGCTCCTCACTGTATTAGTCCCTTTCAGCTATGAAAGAAAAAAGAGGTGAGGGTGGAGACCATTAAAAAAATAAATATTACTTTACTGCATTTTATGCCATTACCTCACTACTTTGTGATACACATATAAAAGCTGTCTGCAAGACCTCTCCTGTTGGAAGGTGGCATACAGACATGCTCTGAAGCAGGGACAGTGGAACCATGAAACACTGTTTGGTTTTGTCCCAGTGCTGCTGCATCACTTGGAACACTACAGCAACAAGGATGAAACTGTCTGCTTGCACAGGTCACCTCCTCTCTCCTTCTCCCCATCCAGCTG
>NW_009912494.1:0-12557 GCF_000696875.1 Nestor notabilis | reverse complement strand
CCCCCCCCCAGCCGGGACAAACACTGCCCCCTACACGGGGAAAAAGCATATACACACCACCTTTCCTTTGAAAAGGATACAAGCCTATTGAAATGGAGGTGGCTGAACCAGACTGGAAATACTCAGAAGGTACTACAGGATTTGCTACACATGCTCAGGATGTTGGTCCATCAGGTTTGGTTTCCCCATCTCTAGCTACAGCCAGCTTTTCACACCGGAAAGGATGTATCTCCTGTCCTGGAGGACTCCGTGGAAGGAGGATGCTCTGCTGGAACACCTTTAGGAACAAGGATGCTGTGCCAGGCACCTTGGGAGTTCCCCCTGTTGCAAGAAAATACCACTGCAACAAGCTGTCTGCCCTTTGAGAAGGGAGGGGTCACTAGGAAACTCTTCTGGAGCCTAAGCACAAATGTGTCCCTCACCATATCACTCAAGCTATTTAGCCAGCAGTGCACCCGCAACCTTGCTTCAGCTATCACAGTTCCCACAGTCACCACTGCAGCATCACAATTAAATCACAGATAGCACAACAGCATATCAAGCATCATTTTGAAGGGACTGACCAACATTAAACTGTCAAATCCTAATATATGTGACAAAAATATCTTCTGTTTTTTTCAGAAGGGGAGAATGGAGCTACAAAGGTGAAGTTGTAGTCTCAAACCCAGACAGACTGTTGGGAGCAGAGCCAGAACTGCAACTCAGCCGCCTGATGCTGAGTTTGAGGCCTGCCCTTGGAAGACAGCCCTCAAACACCAAAGCAGGAAAGCCACACACCTATGGCTATCCTGGCACAGGCTCCTCCAGCCCTCGCACACGGGACCCTCATGTGTAACTGAAATCTAAGATTATGAGATAATTCTCTCTTCTACTTTTCTAAATGAGTATCAACATTAAAACCAAAAGCATCTGACATCTGAAAGCCCTATGAATAGAATGCCTTGGACTCTTTTCTGTGAGAGAGAGAAAAATCCCAGGCTCTAATATGGTCCTCTCAATGGGGCCCATGACATCACCAGCCCCTTTCTATTTAGAATAATGACTTCTTCCACACGCCAAGAGATTTGAAATTACCTGTGAAATATATTTCCCTAGGCACAGGCTCAAAAAGCATGTAAATTACCCAGCTTAATGGCCTCCAGAATTTCTCTCTGAGACACACACAGGGAGCGGGAAATGTTCGAATGATATCTCAGGTACCATCCAAGGAGATAAACGTCCAAGGGATGGTCAGGAGCTACTGCCCAGCAGCTCCCCCAGCGACCAGTCCCACTGGTGAGCACCTGCCACAAGGAGGCAATAAGCACAAGAGATCCAATCCCAAATGAGTGCACCATCAGCACAAAAATGCAATTTTAAAGAGAGCATTTCTTGGGAAAGGTGCCTAACTGTGATTTCCACAGCACACACAGCCACTGTAGGCCTTACATTGGAGCAGAAGGCACCCATTTTTAATTTGCAGAAGCCCAGTGCTGTCACACCAAGCACTGGGCAGGAAGCCCTCTCACCCTCTGCCTAACTGTGCAGAGAACAGCACCTGCCCAAGCTCCAATGCCCAGGCATTTGCCAGAAAACAGTGTCCTTCAGAGAAGCTTTTCATCCACAAGAACAGTTCCCACTCTCCCAATGCCAAAGAAAGGGACAGATACTGTCCCTGGAGTCCCAATCCTCCTGGCCATATTTCTGTTCTTGCGGCTGAATCTGATGTCCTGTTAGTACGTAGCAGAAGAAACATTTATCCCAAAAGGAAGAGCATAGATTCATTTGGAGGAACAGAGGAGGAGGAATTACATGATCTGAGTTGCATTTCGTGCTCACCACTGACATACTGGAGTCTCTGACGCCTTAGTTTCATCAGCAAACTGAGCAATGGGGAAGTGCAAGTGCTATTACAAAGTGCATGTAAAAAAACATTGTAAGAGTGGAAGATGCAGAACAGGACAAGATGCTCATACTGCAGTGGGAAGGGCTGGGAAGGGAGACAATCCCAAGGGCACCATGAAAGAATTACTTTTCTCCCCAGGGAACAAGCCTGAGGCACACCAGCTTTGCTCCTGATGCTAGGCAGGACGGACAGGTTGGCCACCTTTTAACATGTAGTGGACAGAAAGTAGGCCAGGAGATCAACCAGGGATAAGAGAATACCTGGAAGACAGGCCTGGCAATGGGAAAATGGGCCAGATTCCTCAGCCTAAATCTCCTCAGAGCAAAGGTGTAAGACAAGGTCTTTGCTGAGACTTCCAAAGTGAGAACCTGCCCTCATTCTCAGCCACAAGCATCTTGCTAACCTACATAGTGCCAGAAGCTGTGGTATCACAGCAAGATTAACACAGGAGCAATTTTAACAGACAATGAGTTCCAAGGTAATTTTCTCCCTCGCAAGCATACCACCACGGGCTGAAAACTGTCTGGATTCCTCACAGCTATCTGTGTTCAGGATTAACTATATGCCACTGCCAGTAATGCAAGCACTCCACTACTCAGGAACTGTTAGAAGATAGTATCATTGCAGTAGCAAAACAATAAATGAGAAGAAATAACATTGTAATAAATATCGTAGCCAAGCAAAGAAATGTAGTTAGTTTCATGTGGAAAATGAGACAAAAAGTTACATACACTTGGAATAATCCCGGCTTTGGTCCTGAGATCTGGACTTTAGTGCAAAGAACTGCACAAACTTCAGAAGGTTTCAACAAGCTGCAGTTCACTCAGTACTGCAGGTTGGCTGCTCTGGTGCAGGATGAAACAGCGCTCGCAGCACCAGTTCCACTCAGCCCCAAAGCACATGAATCCTTCACCCAACAAGGGGCATACGTTGTTAAGCAGAGAAACTGCAGGTATATACATTACTTGTGACCCCAGCTGGCACATCTCACCCGCAGCCCGTAGCAGGTCCCTTTTCAGCTCAGCACACTGCAATCACTCTGCTATTCCTCCATAAGGACAGGTACCATTTACTAAACCCTTTATTTCTGCAGCTGCTTGGTTTTCTCTGGAAAAAACTTGGCATACAAGAACCCTCACACTATCTTGTGGGATCTAATAATAACTGAAATGCACAAACACAGCAATAAGTAGATTTAACTATGAATGAAAGTTGACTATTATGCAAGCTACCATCAAAACACCACATCTTTCTTCCTGGCAAGTGGCAAACCCACTCTTCCACCAGCCAGCTGTGACTCAGGAGAACAGGATGGGGTCTGGCTGCCACCTCCCCATGAGAAGGCAGCCATGCACTCAGTTGCCTAACAGTCACCAAATAAATGACACTTATTGAGTGGCCCTTATGAAATAAAAAAGGTTGCTTTCGGCACACATAATTGCATTCATAAACTGCACAAACCAGTGATGCTTCCAGCACAAGGCTCCACTTGGAGCAGTGTCAAGAGAAGAAAGGCAGGAAAAGAAGATTCACGCACACCAGCATTGTCACAGGCAGTGCTCCACGCAGAGCACCAGCCTTGGGATGCAGCCTCACCTCCAGCTTGGTAACACCGTGCCTGTTTGAGGCATCACAGCACCAGCAATGCTGTCAGGACAGGGCTGTGGGAGGGGCAAATGGCACGAGGTAGCTCAGTAGCCACCACGATGAAGCAAGGCCTCATGCCAAGATGTCAGCCCTCCCATTCCTGGCTGCTCCATCCTCATGTCCGGGCACGGAGCACAGGGAAGCAGGGGGAAGTTGAAGGTATGAGGTTCACCTGTGAAAGGAGCCACTTCTCACAAGAAAAAGAGCCCCAGCCCCTAGCAAGCAGTAGGAGTGAAAGAGAGTTGGTTAGATTTTTATCTAAAGACTAGATCAAAACAAGTAAACATAGCAAGGAGCAAGTGACACAGAAAGGTTTGATTTAGCCTTAAGATGATGGGTAAAAAGGCAGTACTGATGTCAGAAATGCCCACACTTTTTTTGCTGTCAGGTCAAACAGGCAGGCAGGTGCTAAATGGGGTTATTTAGAAACTGGGACTGAAGCATGAGTAGATAGTAGATATGTTAGATGCATTGCATTTCTCCACCTGACAATAAAAATCACATCAGAAACAACCACTGCCACCACCACATTTAAAAGTTGAAAGACAAGAGACCTGAAAGTTACCCCCAGCATAATCCCATCGTTACACCAAAGATGAATTTGTCCCAGTACCTTGAATAATTTTTTGACATATCCCAACTTTTAAACCCAACATAGCTGTAGCAGAGCACAGCAAGAATGACAACAGCAAGTTCTTCTGCACCGTAACAAGCCCAAGGCCAGGAAGAATGGCTCTATCACGAGCAGTCCCCTAGCACACAGCCAAGGAGGGGCACCAAAGCATCCTTGGGCACAGAGCGACTGCCTTGGGCTGATGCTCTTTTGGGCTATGCTCTTGGAAGTGCTGTCATTCCGCAGGTGGCAAAATACTACTATCAGTTTGGTCACTGACCAATAAGACTTCCCACAAACAAAACCAGAACAAATAAAACTTTAAGAGCTGTGTAAAGAGAAAAATACTCTTTTTTTCCATGTCTATGTAATCTACCTTTCTTCCCAAAGCAACAGAGAGGACGGGAAAGCAGAGTGCCCCTAAAGCTGCAGCGCATACCTACCTCACTGTCCTGAAACCCTTTTCAGCTCACAGGTCTTGAATAATTAAACAGTTTCTCCCACCCTTTCTTCCCCTGGTATTCATGACACGCTGCTGCAGAAGGTTTACTTTTACCCAGGCAATGAGCATCCCTCCCCCTGCAGAGGTCCTGGAAGCACATGAGCCCACACAATACTTGCCCCAGCCCCGATGCCAAGAACATGACACTACAGTGAACACTGAGTAGAGACCTCTAATTTACAAGCCTACCTCAGACATGAAGAAATGGTACTTTGGCTCCTCCTGGGTCTACTGAGTTCGTTATAGAGCAATAAAAAGATGTTCAACCACTCACAGCCCAGAATCTGACTCAATCTTCAACACCTGATGGAGTTGAATATTAGGCGCTTCGCTTGGCTTAAGTCTGTCTCTATTTTGGTGTCCATGTTACAGCTGCCAAAAATCTGCCTGTGAAACCCAGCATCCATTAGGAATGCAAACAAAGCACTGCATTCACGACCCTCCCTGTGCCACACTGTAGAGGAAGTATTCACTGCCCGCAATAAAGAGATACTATTACATGAAATTTAATAGACTTGAGAATTCAAATACAAGTGTATCTCTGATTCAACAGAAATTGAATCGGTGAGAGCTTTATACATTTCTGAAGCATAAGTGGCTTATACAAGGTCAGCTCTGAAAAATGTTTAGAAATATGCCCCTTGGTTTGCTTTCTTATTTGAAGAATGAATGTACACTCAGACTTAAACACAGGATTCTTCTGGACTAGAGAATATTAAGTGCCCACTAGACAAGAAACGAAGCCTGACAGCAAACCAGGCTGGCAGCTGGTGACAAGAGAAAAGTTTCGGGACACAGCTCTGTTGTGAGTTGAAAGGCATTAATATTTCTAAGAAGAATCATATCCTCATTTGTCACTTCAATGGAGATGGATACAACATTTTTTCCAATTCTTTCCACCAATTTAACAGTTTAAGGAGTAACTTTCTTTGTGCTTGGGAAGACCAAGAGGCTCTGGAGCCTGAAAGCTCAAGGAAAGCTCTATTTATCCACAGATCAGGTACGCAGTGGCAGCTACACCGGGAACCTGCACTGTGCCTTCCCTCCCCCTGCCACATCACTGATCTTAGCTGTGAAAGGGTGTTCCTGCAGGGAACAAGGCGAGTCTCCTATTGCTTTTGCTCTCCCTTTTGGATAACACTGACTTAATGCTCTCATGAGACACACATCCTCCAGGTTATCCCAAGCAAATACCTCTGGTCCACAGGCATGTGCTCTGCACATTTGTAAGCCTTCCCATCACTGAGTGTCACACAGACAAGCCTGGGCAACTCGGACTTGATCCTTCACTTAAGTGCAACTTGGATGAGAAAACCTCCACCAAAGTGAGCATATACTTTAACGAAACTACCCCTGCAAATAACATTCCTACACATGGGAAGCTGCCAGTACTTTGGTCACAAGATTTTCACATTTCTCTGTCCTTGTGTCTGTACTCCCCATCTTTCCCCCTGCCTTCCCTGAAGCATAAGTTGCTTTCTAACACTACACAGATTTGCTCCAATGCACAGTATGATCTAACTCGCACTTCATTGCTCTGCACACCTCATCATTTGCACATGAAAACAGCAGCCTCTATCCCTCCACTTGCTGCAGATTTCTTCCTCCTCCTCCATCCCCCACCTCTCAAACCCTCTCAGCAAAACTCTACTACCGAAGCTGCAGTGAAGAGGTTCATATTACCAGGACTCCATTGCTTTTACAAAATTTACTAGCATGCTGTGAAGCTTCATAAATAATTCAAGATAGACAACCTCTGTCAGGTAAATGAACGTCCCTTTTGTAATCCATCACTCCAGGTTTTCTATCACCCTGATGCACATACTGCAGGCACAAACCATATTGATTCATGAACTCCCCAAGTGCCAGTGTGGGACAGGGTAGCACAACCGTTTTGGCACCAGCAGAACACAAGGAAATCCAAATTCTGCCCAGGGCTTCAGCGGATTCATAGCAGATACCCAGTGGTGCAAAAGTAGCTCCAGCCTGGTCCATGGAAAGAGCAGCTCCATCCCCACCCTTTGTGGACAATACAAGGAGGATCGTGGTTGGGAAGAGGAAGTGGGAAGCAGGAGACATTCTTATTAAAGATCTCCTTTTCATTGCAAAAACTTCCAAGATCCTTTACACAAATCAGAGCTAAAACTCATGTTGCATCCTGTATTTGTTGGGTTTAACTCCACACACTTCAGTGGTGGTACTGCACAAAGACACCTGCCTCATTAGAGAGATGCAAACATTACTTTCGTTTTGGCAACTGCAGTCAAGACTTTATTACCATCAGAGCTATTGCACTAAATGCCTTATATCCTTATTTAGCACCCAATCTGACTGCTATCAGCAATTATCTCCTCTGGAGCCCTCAGCCTCAATAGAAGTGACAGGGGAAGGCCCTATCCTGGTTCTCCTGAAAAGCAGTCAGTCTCACATGCTCCCAGGGCAAGGTGTGCTCTACACAGCTCCTGCACTGTCCCCACTAGACTGGAGCAGCTTCCAAGGAGCTCTAATCATAGGCAAGAACAATGACCGTGCACAGTTAATGAACAGATACAGAACCCACAGACCGTGCAACCTTTGCCTGGCCTGTCTGCATTCAGATCCTGGTGTCTCCTGCCCCTGCAGCCCTTTCACTGGCATGAGCTGATCTGGGTAGATATCCCGATTGCTCACACATCAGTCAATGTGAGAAACAATTTACAGTGGAAGAATGAATCCTTTGGTCTGGGTAAACACCCCATCTCTGCAGTGTTCAAGGCCAGGTTGGACAGGACCTGGAGCAACCTGCTCTAGTGGAAGGTGTCCCTGCCTGTGGCAGGGGGTGGGGCTGGGGGAGTTTTAAAGTCCCTTCCAACCCAAACCAGCCTGTGATTCTGTGAACACCTTTTATTTCTTACTATATTTATAAGCAAAAGACAATGGCTGAGACAGAATCAGAAGAGTCATAGGACGACTGTCAGAAGTTACAAAGAAAATCCACGTGCATTCTCCAATAGATCAAATGATTCAGCGTAAAGAAACCCATGCCAATAGCTTGTTGACACAAACCAACTCTCCAGGAACAACAGTTTGTACAACCCCGTTCCCCATGCAAGTCAGCAATAATAAACGTGAGGATGAAGCCTGGGTTACAGGAACAGCTCAAAAGCAACAAAGTCCTACCAGCACCCTGGAGAGGAAAATAGAACTTTGCTAACAAAACACATTTTGCTTAAAAGAGGGTCCTGGAAAAGAAATATCGCAACAGTCAGATACTCTCCTTTCTTGCTGAATATTCCACTCCAGTATTTTGCTTGGTAATGACTTTTTCTTTTATTTTATCCCACTTGAGTATTTCATTGGCTGAAAAAAGCATTGTCTAAATTGTACAGTTTGTGCACATGTACAATGTTGCAGTGTGCAGATGCCCCAGCACTTAAACCCTCAAGAGCCTTTCTGATGGCTTTTGAAGCCAAACACCAGGAAGCTCGTTCAAGGATAAACATTCAGGTTTCCATTTAGCCCCTACATAACCACATTCAGCTTTTAAGGGGCTGTTGCACACATGCACACAACACACACAAAGCTGCTTTACAATGAAGCTTCTGAACTATGCCTGTCAAACACCAAGCACGAGCCCATTTCTACCCTCAGGTCCACATGCAGGTGCTTCACTGATTTCAGTGGGAACCCACATGCTCTCCAAGAGAACTTGAATTAACAATTTTTCAATGTATGCAGTTGAAGAACTCAAGCTCCTGAAACCACAATCTTTAAGGGGATCACTGCAGGCAGGGTATGGTGTTGAAGTGTCTTAAAGAAAGGCAAGAAAGTGGTAATGCCCTGCTCTGTAATGCCTGTCCTTTCCCCATGTGAGTGAGACCTGAGCAGGAAGCATTGAGGAATGGTAAAAGGAATGGAAAAAATTACTTTAAATGCCAAGGAAATACTGCAAATGGCTTCAAAAACCCTTCTGTTCCTCTCCCTGGGGCTGTCCTTTAACTTCTAGGAGGTTCAGGGTGCCCCTGCACCCCCCAAAGCGGATTCTACCACTGATACACAGCCCACGTGGGGCTGTTGCAAGGACACTGGGTGTTTGTGCCTCCACCGGGTACAAGTTCTCACGGAGGTCGCTCAGCCCTCCCAGGGATGGGGTGACGTTATCGCAGTCACTCACTGGGTACATGACCCTCTCAGGGAGCTGTCTCTCTGCTCTCCTGGGTGTAGCAGAAGCCAGGGCTGTATCCCCACTTCTTCGCTGCTCCTTTCCAGACAAGTTCCCTTCCCAAGCATCAAACCCATAATTGGAAGAGATTTTCTGACTGCACGGCAGGTGAGCAGTAGAACAAGAAAAGGAGCTTCCTCTACATGGCATCCCGCAAACCCTAAAGCATCCAGTCCTAATAGAGTTATTTATTTCAAGCCCTGCTAGCCCAGATGTGCCGTCACTACAAGCATCATTAAACTCATTTGGGGTGAAATGACACAAGTACAAATCAACCTGCTACAAAGAAGCAATTAATTTGGTAGAAGCAGCCTCAAGCCCACCTTCCAGTAGCGATGGGCACCTATTAGGCCTTATTGCTCTCAGCAGGAGCCTTCACTGCCCACTATCCATCAGGAACAGTGGTATCATCTCCAGCTTGCTGCCCAAAATTACTGCCTGCACCTGACAAGAGCTAAATCTCATGCCAGAGAGGCAGGACCAGACCCTGGTCCCCAGGCTGGTGCCTTCCCCTGAGACATCCCTCTCTGCTCTGGCTGGCGGGTCAGAGCTGCCCTGCAGAGTAGCGATGAAGCCAAGGCTCCCCAGCGCCACGCAGCATTCTGCACACACCTGCTTCTTCACAAGAAGCAAATGGCTCACCACCCTCTAGCAGATGGCAATTTTCTTTCAAGTCCAAGTGACAAAAAGCCTTTCTGCAAAGTGAGGAGGGGGTTTATTCTGCTCCCAGGCAGCCGTGCAGGCAGCGCCGTTCTCCAGCATTCACATGCACACAATCCCCACTAACGGGAGGCGACGACGATACAGGTGCAGGACTCCCCTGACTGACCAGGCTTTCAATCACCGAACACCAAATCTCTCTGAAATGAAAGCAGAGGATGTTACTGGGCTGCCACAGGAATCCCTCTGCGGACTTCATTTAAAAGAAAAATTAACTGCAACCAGCAGCCTTCCTTTCCACAGCCATTAATCCCGCTGACCACACAGATGCACGTTCTGGTACGTGATTGTTCCTAAAAGGAGCCTTGTCAGTCAGTGGGCATCACCCAACGCACCCGCCCCAATGGGTTCATTCCAATCTGGGATTTTGCTTTTTAAATCTCAACAAGAAATTCCCCTTTGGACAACTGGCTGAGCCAAGCCTTCCTTAGCTCAGCATAAGATGATTAAAACCATGCTACCCGGGAGGAGAGAGATAATGTGGAACACGAGCGATTTATCAGGGACAGAACCAAGAATCAACACACAGAACCTCTGTTGATATTTAATACAATTGTAACCAAAAATAAAACAATTCAAATAAATTGTTCTTTATTTCCTTCTTCCCCTCCCTTAGGCAAAATATCTTAATCGTTCAGTCTGCTGCCTGTCAGAATGAAACAGTTCTGGGGCTGCTTAAAAAAGCAGCCTCATTTTTGAGTCCTGTAGTGACAGATGACTTAAGTGATTTACAGAGAAAACCTCCAAACAAGGTTTCTAATCAATGCTCTGAATCATTCACAAGGGTGTATTGTCCAAAGTAGGAGAAAATTGGCTTGTAATGGGAAGAATTTAGCAGCCCATCTCATCAGCTCCACTCTGCTTCTGACCAACAAACCTTCCAAAGAGATTTAAGTTATATCCAGACTCTTTAGAAACAAGAAGGGTGCACAAAGGTAACTACCTGGGGGAACAGTCAGTCCAGGAGTGCTGTTCAAGCCTCAGTACCAGCCACCACTGCACTCTACTCCCATTAAATATTCCTTTCCCGAGAAAGCATCACGGCAGCCCTCGTGCAGACTCACACGGCATTTCAGCCCACACGCTGCTGCGTTAACCCAGCCAACTGCCCAGCAACTGTGCATCCCATCAAATAGCCATTCCCGACTCTTCTCTTCTCTGGGTTCACAAAACAGCTCATGCGGGGAATAGAATGAGCACGAAGACACCCGGTCAGGCGGAGGTCTTGCATCCCTTCTGTGCCTCTTCTCCGGACACAGCCAGAGCACGTTACTTCCCACCAGAGGCACACATAGAATTAGTGGCCTTTTCAGGACCATTCCTTCATGTGTGTAAGGAATTATGAGTCTTTGGCAGCAGGTTTAGTTTTTACTCCTCCTGCTCTCTCAGTGCAGCATCAGCCCCATTCTGGTAAGATCACCAATAAGAGCACAGAGCAAACAAAATTCTATCCTAGTAAACTCCACCAAATTATCTGAATAAAAGTGCTTTGGATAAAACCCTGACACAGTTTATTAAAACACCACAGATAATGATCAGTCTGGGTGAGGGAAAGCCAATGCATCACTGACAAATTAGATGCCTCTCAAGTATGTCTCTCCTGGTATAGGAATCCTCTTAGAAAACTTTCTGCAGTTAGAAAGAAAACACAGTTCTGACTTGTAAACTGGTACCCAGAAGAGATTTATTCTATAACATGATTGTGCATTCTGAATTTAAAAGGAGAAAGCAACAACTTACAGCCCTTGAAAAGCTGCTGAAATACCAAAACCTTCCCACAAACTTTATCTGTGCTTCACCGCATCCATAATCCCCTTTGCTGCTACAGGGATGCTCATGAAGTAAAGATTATTCATGTGAGAGCAGCACTGGATCAGGCCATCAGGCTGTGGTTCTTGGAGGAGAACTGGCACGTTCCTTTTCCTCTCCTCCCCCTGTAGGTAGACATTTCTCAGGGTCTTATTCTGAAGGATTTCTGTATTTACATGACAGCAAGAAAAGGGAGCCCAGAAGTCAAAGATATTCAGAAATATGGATGCACGACCCATAGAGAATGTATCTGAATGGACAGTGTTTCTGATCAAACAGGGAGTGCAAACAGCCGTGCCTCCAGTGAAGCCAGATATTAACACACTAAGCTACAGCTCTCCCAATAAACAACACTGGTTCTTCTGCCGATAAGCCTTCTTTTCAGAAGGCCTGACTACATGCCTGTAAAAACATACTTGGAGATCAAAGACATGAATCGAAGAGGCTTCCAAAAAGACTTCCTATGACATACATATAAAAACCGGATTTCTATTCTCAAGCAAATCAGAAATGACAAGAAAATAGTGACATAAAGCAGTGCACATCCACTGGGGCAGCCCGAAGTTAAGGGCAACACTGCTATTATTAACTCTATGTCATTGAAAGCTTTCCCCCACCTTCAGAACCGCAGGCTGTAAGGACACGGTGGCAGCCTTTACTTTGAATCGTCGGGATTTTTGTTTTCAGTTTTGTGTCAACAAACCTCAGCATTTCATAACGGGGATGACAGCCTCTTAAAACACATTTCGGCAAGGTTCTGCATAGATGCGTAGAGGGGGAGAGGGCTTCAGGGTTATCACCGTATGCAAGAGAGACGAATGTGTTAGCAAATATTCCCAAACATTAACTTCCAAAACACTCGCTTTCTTCCAAAAGAAAATCTATTTATATCCTTCCTGCAGCGGCTCTCCAGTCCCCCACCCCCTCGCCCATATGAGCTGCTTTCTGACTTGGAATAGAACACAGCCAATTTCTGCCGGTCCAGAGGGAGGGAGAGGAAGCACCGCCGGCTCGGACAGCCTGTGGAACTACCCATCTATGATTAGTTTATGCTCAAACTCCAGTGGGTACGGCCGGCTGTGGGTACCATATTGCGTGCTTGAACCGAGCAGGGGGGGATGCGAGTCCTTTTTCGCCTTGCCCCGCTCTCGCCACATTAACGCTTCGATCGCCGCCTGTA
>NW_009912493.1:20674-36693 GCF_000696875.1 Nestor notabilis | reverse complement strand
CTTATGGGGTGCCCCAAGAGCCGGGAGGAAGCGCTCCTGCGGTGCTGCGGGTGTGTGTGGTTTTAATCAGCTTTCCACTTGGGATCCGTGCCCTGCCCAGAGGAGTGTTGGGAGAACGTGAAGCTGTTGTTTGAGTGCTGTGGTATGAAGAAAGCTAAAAGGCTTGAAAAGAGAAAGAAGTGGAAGGTTCTGTTACCGTTTATGGGGATCCGAGGGGAACAACTGCATGGCAGTCCCAGTGTCCTGCTCTTAATGGCACCTTTGGAACACTATAAGAGCAGAAGGCTTTGACAGGGACCCTGCTGGGTGCATCTCAGAACACAGTTCTCTCTGCTGTTCTCCCTCAGCTACCTACTAACCTTCATTACGTCTTCCAGTGCCTAAAGGGGCTCCAGGAAACCTGGAGAGGGGCTTTGGACAAGAGCCTGTAGGGACAGGCCAAGGGGAATGGCTTGAACCTGCCAGAGGGGAGATTGAGATGAGCTCTGAGGCAGAAGCTCTTCCCTGTGAGGGTGCTGAGGCGCTGGCACAGGGTGCCCAGAGAAGCTGTGGCTGCCCCATCCCTGGCAGTGTTCAAGGCCAGGTTGGACACAGGGGCTTGGAGCAACCTGCTCTAGTGGAAGGTGTCCCTGCCCGTGGCAGGGGGTTGGAACTGCATGAGTTTTAAGTTCCCTTCCAACCCAAACCAGTCTGAGTTTGCATTTGACTCTCTGATGATCCCTGTGTGAAGAAAGAAGGGGGTCCAGTGATGATCTCCGTATTAAAGTGGTTACCTTATTGGGCTTATTCTGAGGCTGACACAGAGACCACTGCAGAATTTCCTTCTGCCTCTGTTTCTGGCTGAGCTTCAGTAGCAGTCAGCTGAGTGGCAACTATCTTAAGAATTGCATGGGTGAAGGTACGGTTCATACACCTCCCTTCTCCTTTGGCAAATACCCGTGATTAACCTTGGCAGGCAGGTCAGAAAACACAGCATTGCCACAGATGTGGCAACATTAGTTAGAAATACCTGCAAAGGAAAGGGAAAAGACCTCGCTACAAAGAGTTTCTCAGTCCTTGTGCCTTCTTCCTCCCAGACCACATCCTCTAGTCTTCTCGTGCTGACCTAGTAAACCTTTAAAACATGAAGAGATTCCATACTGATGCTTTACAGCATTATCTGTAGTTGGTAACACATGTAGCATCCTGGAAAGAAGCCAGGAGATCCATGTGAGCTATACTGGTGTCTCATGAGTGTGGCATGCTCATGTAAGGCAAAGGAGAAGTTCTTATGCTAGTCAGCTTATTTTGAACTAGTCAGCACAAAATGCATTTAACTGTACCAAATGGAAAGTTATAAATTCATATTCGGGAGGTGGATTCATACATAAAGGATGGGAAATCATCTTGGAAAAACAAAGGCTCTGTAGAGGAAGTGGGAGGCAAAGTGCATGTAATTACATACGTGATGCCAGTAAGGTACTGCAGGGAAAGAATGGGATGTACACTGACAGCAGGGGGAAAAAATTCTTCTGTGACATTGACAAGACCAAAATAAAGTTACTGTATCCAGTTCTTCAAAAGATGGTACAGAGACACGTATGGAGAAAGCACAAGAGGAATAAAATAAGCTAAGTTTTGAGAGGAGTTCTTTGCAATGAGAGACATCAAACCCTTGATCTTTTTAACTGAGCAAAAAGGAAACAAACTATGTGGTAATATTTATTTCACAGGAGAAAATCCTCAGTACTTGAGGGTTTTCCAGCTTAGTGCAAAAGAGTCAACCAGAATCTGTCTGTAACCAAAAGCTGAACGTAAGAACTACAAGTAAAGTCATGCATCAATAAACGCCTCCATTTGAAGGAACAGAGGTCCTATTTAGGTCCTTAGAGTCCTGGGCTGACCTCAAAGAGCCCCCACATTAAGTCAGAGCAGCTTTACCAGTGTTTTACTTTTTCGTGTCCTTTCTTGGGCTGCTTCTTGGCTTCCCTTCAGCCACAGGTCTCATTCCAAGCCCCTCTTCCCATTGCTGATATCATCCCCCTCCTTTTCCAAACCGATTCCTTTCATGCAGTGCAGTAGCAGGATTTGCAAAGGAGTCATTGTAGGGTTGCTTATCCCTCCACCGTGCCAAGACACCGGACATTTTCATCTTGCAACAATGTTCTGTCTGTTGTACACAGCCAGAACAGGGCATAAAATCTCTTTGATATCTGCAGAGACAGTGAGCTGATTCTTCCATTATTTTATTTATTTATTCTCACTAAAGCATTATGGCTCTCTCAAAAGAATCCCCTCCCATGATGTCTATATTGTGGCTTCGTCATTGTTCTTATTGTTATTATTCCCTTAGACCTACATCGAGTTACAATACCTTGGAAAGTAAGTATTTAAAACAAGAATGTTGCAGTCCCTTTTGGTTGTAATAGTACAATGGATGCCACTACATTATTCCTTAAATTCATTAACCAAATGTGAATTAAGAGTTGCTTTTGTTTTTCTAAGTTAGCAGGCAACTGGAAAATTAACTCCATTATTAATCTGCTAATAGATTTCCATATGCTCTAAGGACTTAACATCCCCAGAAATGTTTCCCTGGATCATGAATTCCGTTCCATGTTGCAGGGTTATTTTAAATGAGTTAGTCTGTGATGCAATGTCTACATTGTGATTTGATAACTGAAGCTGTAAACCACTAGATCATAAAAGGCCTGAGCAGGTGATATGAGCACCTGACATGGGATTTCACAATGTTTAAATAGGGACTGGGTAGTAATTGCTTCCTCTATCAAAGAAAAGCAACACTGTACTTTGAACATAAATAACCAGTTTCTAGTGACAGCATTTCAAGAACATTTCTTTGTTAAATGGGAAAGCTAAGACCACAGGTGTCTTAAAACTTGTCCCCTACACAGTCAGTGCCAGCATTGGAAAAAACATCAAGGATTGAGTCACTTTCTACTGGACATAACATGGATAATCCAAGTCCTTTTGGAGACAAAAAATTCAGATGGCTTCACTGTATCTTCAGGTTCCACCTTATGTGCCTGTTCTTCCAAGACCAGGAATAGTGTTGTCACAGACTGTGCAACATGTTGAGAATCACAAGTTATAGCTGGTAGGAAAATGGGAGACAGACACAACAGAGAAGGCTAGAAGCACTGTAGAAACTGGGATTGGAATTCAGCTGCTGCGCAAGCAGGGCAGTGATTTTTAATGGGTATTGTTCTACATAATTCTCTCTTATAAAACAGTGATAATCAAATGCATGAGTAAAATAAATGCATCATTTCTAGAAGTCTGAGTAAACTAAGGTAATAAATGGCTGTGTAAAAGGACAAAATCTAGAATATAAATATGTAAAAGATAGTAGGGATTCATACAGCTGTCTTCACTCTGGTGAGACATGTGGCAGAGTAACATGTCAGCTCCTACTGCTACACGTCAAATAGAAACACAGACCTGTCAGGAGAGCCTGCAGAGGGTCTGCAATGAGAGTAATCAGTTCTAACTGTAACCTGGGCCTGCAAGAAGAAGAAAGTGTGTGGTTGGGGAGATCATTTCCTGTAAGGAAAACCCAGGGAAAGAATAAAGAAGGTCTTGATATCAGTAAAGGACTATCACAAAGCTGTTAATAGGCTGTCCTCAGAAACCACTGGGTTGGAGAATCAGTGCAGGGTTTAAACTGTAAGGGGAGAGAGGCTTATTAGTAAAGACTTTATTAGTGGAAGCACTGGAATAAGCTACAAAGAGGAGGGAAGGTGAAATCTTCACAAGTTCCTGAAAAGTCTGGGTGACTTGTGAGGATCAGCCCTTCTGGTAATCCACACAGGTGACAGGACTGAGAGCAAAGGTACCACTCACACTCCTTTGTGCCTCCAGTTCCCATCATCTACATCAAGACTAACTTCACAGGAGGTCTTCCCTGCCATCTTTCTAAGTCTTTGCAGGAAATCTCATACCTCCAGGCAGGTCCACCTATATCCAGGAACTGGTGATGGACTCTAAGCTCAAAGAAGGATGGGAGAGAAACAGAGCCGAACGGCAATACCTCTTCCGTGCTGAATCTCTCAACACAGTAATGCAAACCAGATACTTGAAGGGTTTGCAGAGCCCTGTGTTCTAAGGGATGATTCAGTCTTCCTAGATCTCTGCTCCCACCTCCTGTTGTTCACAGACAATTATGTTTATAAGCTTTACTGGAAATAACACTGACACACTTGTTCAAACCCTTTTGTGGTTGTTACTCTCCTTGCAGCAGGACACATTCTTTGCTTCTGCTGAATAAATAATATTATAATATGTACATATATAATGCTTCTTCCTGAGCCGTGGACGGACCTGTTTAGGCTCATCTGTGGAAACGGGGCATGGCCATAGCTCCTGGAGCTGATGAGAGAGGTACCAGTAAATGAAGGGTCACAACCTAGGCACAGCATCCAGGGCAGCATCCCTGAGCAACAGTAGTGGAGGGCAGCAGTTCCAGGTGTTATCTTTGAAACAAAAGATAGCTGCTGTCCTTCCACTCACCTCTCTGGCTCTGTGCACTGCCTCTCACTACCAGCTCAGCCACACTGCACTTAGATGGTTCAATTCTTCCACAGGATTTCCAGAAGGAGAATTGGTGCCAATATACAAGCAACAGAGGCAGGTGATAAGCAAGATAGCCTCAAACTCAGGCAAACAGACTAGTCAAAGCCTATCCCTGACCCTGATGATGTAAGAACAGAGCAGGTCTTATATTCGTATATCCAGAGAGAACAGGAGGGGCAATACCAAAGAGTGGGTACTTTTGAAATGATGATGCCATTCCCAGAAAGGCAATTTCTTCTGTTCCTGTACATTAACTCTCCTAACTACAAAATAGTTTGGGACATTCACTGCTCACAATTTCTTCCTGCTATTGTCAGGTTTTGGTGATTTTTTGGGACACATTTACACCATCATTTGGAATTCTTTCACATACTAATTTTGCCAAGTGCACTTTTTACCAAGTCATTCCTAATGATGGTGTATTTAGCATATATACATGTAGATCTTTTCATTGGGGCTGCCCCCCATCTCTTTAAGCTGCATGCAAACAATACAAATATTTGTTTACTTGTTAAAACTTATATAGCATTTCTTCACTTCTTATGACCAGAGGTTCCCAGTATCCTTACATACATAATAAATATGAGCAAAACCTAAAGAGGAAAAAAAGCACATAAAGCATTCAGAATTTGCCTAAAATCAATATTCAGTTTTAGAGTGGCTCCAGTCTTATAAGAGTTCTTTATAAAGTCACATCCATCCCATCAAAACATATCTACAGTTACTGCAGTAACCAGTGCACGAGGTAGAACAAGAACTATGTTCATAGTTTTAAGGAGCTACTAAAATAGCCCAAAATTAAGGGAATCGTTTTCACTGTACCTCCAGAGACATTCCTTTGTAATACCTACAAGAACAGATGCTGAGGTAAGATATTCATAGCAGACAGCATGAAGGGAACCAGTGCAGTCGGGACTGTATCAAACAGTAAGAAAAACAAGTAACAGAGAACTTAGAGCTGTAATGGAGGAGAATCTGGCTGGTATTCTCCATTTCACAGCAGCCAACCACTGTATGAAATAGAATAATTACATAGAAAATGGAAGATAAAGAAAAATACCAAGAGGTTTAATTTCCTTTATCTCCCTTTGGCATAGATCTTTGAGATGTTGGACACCTCGTGTTGTTTTCACTAGTGCTTGGAGCCGATGGAAGCGAACAGTGTGCAACGTATATCTTGTACTGGTGCAGAATCTTGCTAATAATTAGCTTGCATGTAATTTTTGCAGGGTCTTTTTTCATAGTTAAGAACATGCTTCATGCCGGTTCTTCTCTTGGATAGGACATTGATAGTCACACATATGGACACATAGTCACACAGATGGACTTTGCAAGTTGAAAATATCGCAGAATGACAAACTGAAGCAAATGCCAGTGATTATTCTTACAACTCCAAAGTTCGTAGAGCCTAGAGTGAAGAGCTAGGAAATGGAAACAATTATCATGTGAATGAATGATTTTGACCTTGAATCATCTAGATGCAGTAGTTTGTGAATGCTATCTATTTTTTACACAATATAATCTTCTTTCCCATAAATTAGTTATTCAACAGAACACTGCACATAATTGTACATGTGGAATTGAAGAGTCTGGTACCTTATCAAATACGTACTACAGTCAGAAATTTTATGTAGTTGTTTTCCATGCTAGAATGTGCATATTCCTATTCCTCATTTGGCCTAAATGTTACTTGGACCTTTTAATGGATGCAAAGACAATTTTAGCTGTCATGTGGAAATAACCTCCAAACATTTCCAACAGCAAACAACAAGTGAGTTGTGGAGCTCTTCTGGCTGAGGGAGAAGGGCATTCTCTTCTGAAGCAGTGGCATCCATCAGTCCCCAAAATTACCTCCCGAAGATTCATCATCCTCTTGTTGAGGAGAGCTACTTTGTGGAAACAACTGTGACTACAGGCTTAAGTTACCCTCAGGGCATGACTACAGCCAAATGTTTACCACTTTCAGACCAGACATATTTTGAGGGGGGAAAAGAGGAGGACAAGGAAGAATAAACTACATAATCACTGCACAAACAAACAACTATTAATAAACTAAAAAGAAAATGGCAGTAGCTATTTGAATGTATAATTAACACGATGAATAAAAGACTAAGCAGCTTATCTACTGAGGTAATGTATATTTTTCCATCAAACCAATCAGTGCTGAATAATGACTAGCATAATATATCTTGGTAAATATAAGCATTTCTTGTTTCCCTAAGATGACAACTAACTAATCAACACATATTCAAACTGGAGTATAAGTATGATTAAAAATAAAAAACTCATAATATGGATTCATTTGAAAGCCTTAACCATTTGATTAGAGACATTGGCATGATCTTGGCTTGTTATCCCCATCTAGGATGGCAAACATGTATGTCTATCTGCACAAAAAAAAGGGCACAAACTGATTGGAGAATAAATCAGAAAATTAAGTATTTAGCATGGCATTTTTAAATGCTCTAATTATACTGTAATTAACAACCCTGCATATTAAATTTGCAACTATAAAATATGACTAGGCAAATTATATCTACCCACCTTTCATAGCTCTACATCGTACTTTATGGATGGTCACCTTGTATAAATTTGGTTGCAATAGGTCCTTCCTCTGTCTGCAAGCACAGACAGGTGGTGGGTTTCACCCACCAAGATGGGAACACCTGCCAACACATGCAAGGACACAGGTTTAGAGATAACAAATAGCTCAGGAGTGACTCATTATGTTCCTACCAGCAAAATAAAATCAGAACTGTTTGTGTTGGAAGGGACCTTAAAGCTTATCCAGTTCCATTCCCCTGCCATGGGCAGGGACACTTTCCCCTAGACCAGGTTTATGAGATCTCATTTACTTCCAGCCTGGCAGGGACAAATATGCTTTTGGAAAGCCAGAAGCTGAGCAGATCTCCAGACCTCCTTCCTGAGGTGGGAGACCCCCATTTCACCAGTACCACACTGGGAAGGGCGTACATCCACAGTGGTTGCAGTGGCTTGTATGGGCTCCTCTGGGATTCTTCTCTGGTTTGGTCTGTAGCTCTCTGGAAAATGGGCTGACAGAGCAGAGAAGAGGGTTTGTATGGGAATCTCCTTGCGAAACATTTTCCTGTGTCCCATTTCTTCTTGGCAGCTACATTACTGTGTTCACTCAGTGCCTGAGAATTGTCTTGTCCAATTAGAGGGAAGGAATAGGCCAGAGGCTGAGGCATCACATCAGTTCTTTAAAGCAGTTTAACATTTTTTTCTGTACGTGTTACACCAGTGACCCGAGTCATTAAAAACACAAACTCTACAGTAGCTCTGCTGGTAAAAGCTCTGCAGCCCAGGAGCTGCCAGCCCCTCTTACAGGTCCCACATTAATTCCCTTGGAGTATTTTGCATAATTTAACAATCAGTTACTGATTAAGTGTTAGAGGGCTTGGGTTTTTTTCCCAGATGTTCCTTCCAACCTCCACCAGTCTGTGAAAGACACTCTCTCCCTCCACTGATACCTCTGGTCAGGTGCTGTCTTCTACAGTATTCCTCAAAAAGGAGAGATGAGCTGTAAGACTGCATGTGAATGTATCTGCTTGGAAGAGAATCTGATGTTCCCTACCACCGAAGTTACTTCATGCAGTATTATCAATACTCTGGAAACTCCATGAGTTTCCTGTTAACAGGCCTGCACATTGCTCATCTGCAAATACTTTAACAGCATTTACTCCCAATAGTCTCTTCTCTATCTTCAACGATTACAATGTTTTGGGTGATGATAAATGACAATGGCAAAGAAGCTTTACCCCCAAATCCTCCACCTCAGGAAGGAGGAGTGATCTATCAGATTGGGTGGAAAAAAAATAAACCTTAGCCATGTAGGATTAAGTATCTCTGTGCTCATGATTTCATTATGAAGCATGGACATAATCAGATTTTGGTGTCAACAGCTGTTTATCATAGGAGAAATCTTAAGGAAAGAACACACTGAAATGTGACGAAGTTTCACTGAATACCAAAAATTACTCCTTGCTAAGTAATTCCTGGAAGTGCTATTTTAGAGCTTGTTCTTTGATAAACAACTAACATCACATCAAACTAAATCATAAAATCAGTTAATTAGATACTTAAGTATGTTACTATACAACAGTCAAGGTCTCTTGGTACTGATCATAGGTGTGTTAATAGACCACTCAGTATGCCTAGCTTTTGAACTCAATGCCACTGTTATTTTGCCTACATCCTTATTACACCTGCTCTGTAAAGTTGTCTTCATAATTAATTTCTACAGGGAGGACAATTCATTTCACTTATATTAAGCAATTTCGCAGCATATGAGAAATAACCCATTGCCCTGCTTCCTCCACACTTTCCATCAAGTATTTACATGAAACTGGAGCCACTTTGTCTCTCTCAGTTGAGCTTTGCATACAGCTCAACTCCAGTTGTTGCTTTTGTTCCTGCTGCAAACTTGTCTATTTACTGGTGCTTGCACTACCTCCATTTTCACTACATAATTAGGGTCAGATGCTAGTTCCTTGAATTAAGAGGCATTAGGGCTCTCCTTCCAACAAGCCCTTCTACTCCCTTCTTGCAAAACAAAGCTGTCACATGCATTCTTTAGATGATGTTGGAGTACATTACCCCACTTGACCACACTTGCTACACTAAGATAATTGTGCCAGGTATTTTGCTTATAAAATATCACCATGTATTATTGTGTGCTGTGGAGCTCTATCAATTCATGCCAGCAAAAAAACTGGGCTCTTTGTAAGAATTTAGGGACAGAGACAAAGCTCAGAGTTGCCATAAGGATTCTCACCAGGTTAACCAGCATTTGTAGAAGTCCTTCTACAAGGCAGATGTAAAAGGACCAAGGAGCATGCAAACTTACTTCCACAAAAATATACAAACTAATTCCCACTTGCCCAACTGTTCATTATCACATACCGAAGAAATATATCCTTTGCAACAGTCTCCATTTTGACTGATCTGCTCTGCTCACAGGGCAGCTCCTATTCTACAGCTCACCCAAGTGCTGTTAATAGTCATACAATAAACAGAGATAAAAGAAACTGTGTATTAAATCTTGCACTAGAAATTCCAAGAAGTTCATAAAGGGATGATCAGGACAGAGAGAAATTTTTCACAGTGGAGTTTTACTGGGACTAAACTTAGCCCAAAGTGTTTGTTAACACTTAAAAGGACTCCCTGCTCTTGAAGCATAAAGGCCAGGTTGGACACAGGGGCTTGGAGCAACCTGCTCTAGTGGAAGGTGTCCCTGCCCATGGCAGGGGGTAGGAACTGGATGAAATTTAAGGTCCCCTCCAACCCAAACCAGCCTGTGACTCTGATTTCTGCAAGCCCTCAGCCACACACACCACTCCACTGTGTCTTCCTTATCAAAAGAGGTCATACAAAAACTCCTTAGAATGAACACGGGGGGGTAAAGTCCTGCTTGCCACACTAAAATTAGCTTTCAGTAACCATCTTGACTTTAGATTTTTTTCTTGCTTCACCCTGTTTTAACAAGTGAAGTTTGCTCTATTCCTTGGATGAGAATATATGCCATTTCTTTCACCAGAAGTAGTATGCATCATGTTCTCACTCTGCCAGTGCTTTTTATTTGTATACTGATTCTACACTGATGCTTGTTAGTTAAAATAGATGGCAAATCATACATTAACCACATCTCTGGGTCTGATCAGAACATTATATTTTGGGGCTTAATTGCATTCCTCTTAACTAGCTTCCTCCACGTTTCAAATATCAAGCATATCATTACTTTTATATAATAAACCACCATAAACCTATATGAAAATACTGCTGTGATGCAAAAAAATGTAGGAAGTCTGAAAGAAAACAATTATTTCCTACATTGCACAAAACTAGTGCAGTGCAACAATCTAATAAATCAGAGTGTTCTCACAAGGTGAGTTGTTTTGTCAGTTGAGTGCTTGAAATGCTATCTAATGTCTCTGTGGAAATGGCTGAAAGAAACAACAGATGTCTCAGATTTTTACCTTTCATGTCTTATTAAAATCAAGGAGATGGAAAAGCAAACAAAGAGTTACTCATCATTTTTCTCTCCTTGGAAGAAGTTCCTATGAACACCGCCTACAAGAAGAGGCAGTGATAACTGAAAGACAAAAAGCAATTTAGATAATGGTGAGCATTAATAAACCAAAAGGTTCATCGAGAACACTATTCCCAATGATAAAAGGTGGAAAGGAGCAGAGAAATTCTGCAAGCTGCTCATCCGAACAACATCAAAGCCTTCAGCATAGCCATCTTGTATTAGTCCTCACCAAATGCATTCCGCTGAGAAACTCCAAATGAGGTGTTTGTGATCTGATTTGTGCTGAATAGTTTTGAGTTCAATTCTCCCATTCAGACTTGCAGCTCTGGCCTCTGAGTCACATCTGCAGGGACTGAAAAGCTGGTACCTAAGTAAGGCTCAAGCGACTTTGAGCATCCAGCTTGATGTTTACAGCAGAGCTTTCCACTACCATTGCCTGAGATGTCTCCATCTCCTACTTTCTTCAGCTCCCCATACTGCCTTGTGTGTGAAACAGCAACATTTGCCATTGCTGATTATCTGCTAAACAAGAAGAAATGTTAAAATCTGCTTCACATTGCTATGGTAGCCACTTACACTTTGTGCTAGAAGCCAAAGCAAACACCCAGTTCCTTATTCTATTATCTTCTTCAGTTCCTGAAGAAAGATGGGTATGTAATTTGCATTGGCTATACCAAGCATCTCCTGATAAGATGAAAACACTTAGGAAAAATGCATATGCAAAGTGTGACCCAAACAGTATTTCTGAGCCTGTATTTCAGCTCTGGGAAGAGCAGGTGAGCACACTCTGCGTATCAGACATTCAACCAACAGCCCTGTGCTTGTCATCATGCATTTGGTGTCACACAGCCCACCAGGACGCCTGGTGGTCACAGGCAATGAATCGCAATGCTACCTGTGCTGCCCGCTGCACTGCTCACACCATGGCTCCCTGAGGATGCCTTTTCCACCCCTCCTGCACCTCTGTAGGTGAAGGGACAAGTATTAAACTATGAATCATCACAGGCTGCATACAGCAGCACTCAACAAAACATTAGAGAAAACATGCCAGAGCAGGAGATGAGACTGTTCTGCAGTATAAGCCACTTGAAGATGCACAGAAATCCAGCTGAGATACTTCAGAAAATAGAATAATAATCCCACTTTTGCATTCCTGAGCTGAAATCCTGCAGAGGAGTTCAGACAGAATAGGTTAGCTTTGATCTTAAAAACATTACACTTCAAATAAAGAAACTGAAGTGACAGTGTTCCTTTCCCTGGTTGTTTTCACTTAAGGCCTGAATCCCAAGGTGTTGACACAAACAGGCTGTGCTAATGCTAAGTGCTGCTGAAAATTGTCAAGAAAGTCTTTAAACCATTCACTGGATGATCTCATATCTAACAGCAGAGGCTACAGGCACTGAAGAAGGTTTGGTTGGTGTGTAGTACACATAATCATGTCTTTAAAGAAGGCTGTCCTCAATTAGAGGGCCATAGAACAATCCTTAAAAATTACTTTTACTAATTTTTGGATACTCCCTACAAAGATACAGCCTGATCTACGTGCAAATGCATGAGAATCAAAACACTTCAGTACCTACAATAACAGGCTTCAGACTAGCTGTAAAGCAAGCCTAGTGTCATGTAGATGTCATTATAAGGACTTACATGGGATGCCCTCAAACTTAATATGCAGGTAGATTGCCTTCCCAAAGTCTTCGGCTCTGAACCATACAGGATGGGTAGCCAGAGTGGTACAATGGCCACATTCCCTTATTTTTGAAGTAACTCACATCTGGACCAGAACATTTGCAAAGTTACTGCTGCAGAAAAAGCAATCCCTGTTCCAAGAAGTTTGTAGAGCTCAGTAATACTGATGGAAACCGCTCTGATATCTGCCAGGAAGAGAACACCACAACTCCTGTGGGACTCATCTTCCTGGGGCTTTCATTTCTGGAGCAGCCAGTTAAAGAAGAGCCTTAAGGACTGTGGTTTTCAGGGAAAATGAAGTGTTTACCAGCCCAAAGTCAGCTAAGGCCTCTAGGTGGTATTATAAGACAAACACAAGATAACCACCCTCTGGAGTGTGATAAGTTAGTCACTGAACTCTGCAAAGAAAAGATTTGGGTCTGAGTGCTTTAAACAAAGACGCTAATCTTGACAATTCTTCTCTGGAGCAGGAATTTGCTGCAGCAGGTGTGGGAGGAAGGAAAGGAAAAGGGAAGGCTGCGAAGGGGACATTAACCCTGCTATTAGCCCAGGCTGAAAGTAACATGCATTCCTATCTCAGGACAGGATTAGAGCTACAAGTCTGAGCAGCTCCATCTCCTCCTGAAAGAAGATAGAGAGCCACTGGGTTCTCTGCTGTCACTGAAAACAGGTTACCCATGCTTATGGCCCTGCTCATGTAAGACTACTGATGCAGGAGAGTTATACCTGTGGTTTGTGCAATACCACCAGCTCCAAGATGTTCACAGACTAGCTTTTGACATCAGTATAGCGTGGCTTTGCAGCAAGAATGTCACACCAACATCCTGGCTCTGGGTCCCCACACTGAATGAACTGACCTGTGGCCACACCAGCTTTTGAAGAAACCACTCTCCCCACCACCAAACACATACACACTCCTCTGAGCTGCTCTGGAAGTAGTAGAAGGGCAAAGAACAGGCAGTCTTTATCGAACAACAGATTTCTTAGGAACAAATGCTTGGCAAAACACACACTTTTACATTTTTACTTCCTACAGTGCCTCAAGAATTACATCTGTTTAACTAGCATGTGCTTATTAAATTGGTAAAAGCAGCATTCTGGTGTGGTTAGTAAAAAACACAGGCAATTGTATATTACATGGGACATGGTCCAGCTTGCCTAGCTCGGCTGAACAGCCTGTTCTGCCCTGTCATAAACAACAATTGATTTTTATAAAGGAACCAGCTATATTTTATGAAAGTAAAGGCAGATCCTCCAACCAAATGCATTGGCAGAAAGAGTCTGGAAACAAAGGCACCTTGCAGAGGTGAGAACTGCTGCCTGTCTGAGGAGACCTGGCACCACAGGTCTATGACATCTCCTCCAATTCTGGCTCTGGCATAAGCATTAGAGTTAGTAACGAGCCTCAAACCCATCCAGGTCCGATAAAAACCTTGGCATGCACCAATGGTGATTTAGTCTCTATTCTTACTCTTTCTGCTGGAGAACAAAGGACTGCAGACAAAACACGCTATAAATGGTTCCACCCACAACTTGCTTATACAGTTTACCAGTGCTGACAGATGTTAATATCTTCCTGTCTCTTTCTTAGAGGCTATATATACGAGCAAAATAAATCTTGACCCAGTCTGAGCTGGCAACCTAAAGATGAACAGTTTGAATTTCAATCTCCTCCCTCATGCTGTCTCACCAGAACACATTCCCATGTATCCAGAGCTACTAAGTTTACTTTCAGTAAATATAAATTTCCCAGCTCTGCTGCTTCCAATGCTCTTTGTATCTGGTCCGGACAGTTTGTATCTCAGTAATGCGTTTGAAGTGCCTCTTAGTCTTGAGTTTCAGGTTAAGAACCAACTGGCTTTTGTCAACCATCAGAAAATCATCCTCCCATCAAGAATACAAGAGGAAATACCCAGCACTGTCCGGTTCTCTGATGCGTAGGATGAAACCAGCTCCCTCAGTGGGACCACATCAAATTGAAGGTGTCTACAAATGGTCCAGTAGTACAACTTGGACAGAAATATACAAAGAGGGGAAGGGGGGAATATCAAACAAACTCAATACCTGGTCAGTTTTGGAATGAGATTTCAACTAGATGGGCAACCTTTAGCCTAGGAAGAATCAGCCTCCTCATGTGTTCTTTGTCTCCCCCTGCCTTTCTGCCCTCTTCATTCCTCTCACCTGCTCAGCAGACTGAAAACATTGCACTGAGCAGGTATTTTCCAGGTCTCTTCTCAGCCTCTGTTGCTGTTTTTCCATCTCCCTTTGCCTATCAGCAGCGCTTGGGCTCACAGCTCAGGGCCTTTTGTCCTTGCACTGGCACATTCAACATGTGGGACTCATCACTCTCATAAGGGTAGCATCTGCTTTTAGCTGTGGAGAAATTCTGTAAGGCATTATCATTGCTCCAGGAGATGAGAGCTATAAGCACAAATCATACAGATGAACTGAAAGAAGATTTTTTCAGGATTAATAGGTCTGAAATATTTCCAACAGATCAGTTACAAGATGCATTAGGGCAGAATACAACACTCCTCAAGCTCAAGAATTGCTTTTCTTTCCTTGACTTCTACCCACTGGAGCAAATCTTGAGCCATTAAGTCAGCTTGTTGACATACTAGGGCAGGAATAGCTGAAAGCTACTAGTAAAAATACACTGCAAAAGCTCTGTAGTAACAGTCTGTATCTTAACGTTACCAATTTCTACAACAGTCATTCTTCATAGGGTTACTTGGTATTCTGGGCATACAGGAACCACATTCGTTTTAAATTGTTTTCCTTAAGGTACGAGTGCATCGCTATTGACACAAACCTTGAGAACAATATCCAGGGAACAAAGTCAGCTCTACCTTCCATGAAATTACATCAAGAATGATGACTGCAATATAGAATGGTGACAGAGAGCCTGCTGTTGAAATATTAGTGTTGTAACTAGAACAACTACTTTCCCACTTGGTTTTAATACAGATCAAGAGAGCATCTAACACTGTATTTTTGAGTGAAGAGAGGGGTAGTAGACACATTGGAGGAGCCACCCAGTAGCTGTCAAACATCTCCTTGCCAGGCCACCAATGGTGGAGTCACTCCCAGCTCCTGTCCATTGCACAGATCAGGGAAGTTTGGGATTTCAGGCCCCATCCCACGAACTGTAAGGCTGCAGCAAAGCAGAAAGGCTTTTGGGCTGGTAGAGTCTAGCTGGACTGGAGTCATGCTGATGGTCTGATTCATTATAGAGGGCAATTTCTGTACCAAGGCCTCCAGACCAGCAGGGACAGGCAGCAACCCAAAACTGCTTTAACTAAGACAACTGCTTCTTAGCAGCTGCTCCAAACAGGAGCCACTTCTTAGCAGGTGTCTCTGCGTGGGCAGGGACACTGCAGCACATCATCCTCCCTTTGCTCATATTCAGGCTACAGTGTCACACTTGAGATGGTCAAGCTGTCAATACTTCAACTCCCCTAAATAACACCACTTACCCTATGCATGCAAGTTTACCTTTATGGCATAGAATTCCTGGACACTTACAAATATAAAGACTGGGTTGACTAATGCTTCAGCCAATATTACATGTATATAGTTCAAAGTTAACTGCAGGACTGATGCTCACTGAAGGAGGATGGCCTATTATCCATCCTGGGAATAAACATAGGTGCTGCGTAAATGCACTTAGCTGCCAAATACAAACTGGATTATGGCTTTATTCTTA
>NW_009912493.1:0-20643 GCF_000696875.1 Nestor notabilis | reverse complement strand
TCTTTCCCATAATGGTAAACAGGAACAATATTTAAAGGACCTAAAGTACATGATGAGCAGTCTAAACCATCTTACAAAAGCAAATGTAATAATAGAGAAAGAGAGGGGTCTTATAAAAATATTGTAATGAAAATGACATTCAGAAATCCATTAGCAAGTGACTGTGCTTCATCACAGCCCTGAGAAAGTATTTTAAATGTAAGCAAAGATCTTTGCTTTTGAAATCCCTAATGAAGATGTAAAGTACTAAAAGCCACCAGGAAGTCTTAAAAAAATGAAAACAAGACCATGCAACAAAGCTAACACCTTGGTTCATAATGGAATACAAGTTGATACTATTGTTCTTGCCTACATCACTGCAGACTACCATTATGTGAGTGAATGATACTGCAAAAGTCACCCACATTTTTTTCTATGGCCTCCTTACTTCTAGGAAGATTTGCTTCATTTATTGATCTCCCTGATGGGTACCATAGCAGTGGATGAAACGGGACCATTTAGTCAAACTCCCTTTATGAAGGTAAAAGAAAAAAAATGCATTAGGGTGAAAGCTCAGAATACCAAGAAAAGATAAAATAAGCACTGAAAAAAGGTAAGGAAAGTACTTGCAGAGGGTTGGTTTTTGAAACCTAGCTTAAAGTCCATACTTTTGGCAGGAAATGCAGTGTAATCTGTACATTGTAAAACAGCTGTCAAGAAGAAAGTTAGGATTTACTAGGTAAGAATCTCCTAGTTGGGCAACGGGATCCTCTAGCAACATCTGTAGTTGAGATCCTCCCAATACAGATGAAGACACTGCAACTGAAAGACTTCATCAAAGTGTCTTGCACCAGAAGGTAGCTTTTTCCCCCCAGAGATTTATAGTTCAGACAAAACCTGCATTTTTTTTATATGATCACTTTTTTTTCCTCTTTTTTCTTTTCGTTTTGACAAGTGCTCATCCCCTGTCATTTTGTTGTCAGGCATGGCCATAACAGGGTGTGTTGTGCAGCCACTGAATGTCTTAGAGGAATGCAAGGGCAGAACTTCACTTCAAATAACTCATTCAGTAGCACATCGCTTACTCTGCCACACCAAGGAAGAGAAAATGCCCTGGAAGTAGCAAAGCCCAGTAGTTTAACCTTTGCCAAGAAAAGACGACGAAGCTAATACCTCATATTAGTTAATGCAAACCAGGATTAAAGGAAGAATGGCTTCCAGAATAGTTATGTGCGAGAAAAGGATATTTCTAAGCCTGCATCCTTTGCTTTTGTATTTGGAGTATCTTCCATAGCAAAACCAAATATCTTGTCTGAGCTAATAATGCTATGCAGCTCTCCTCCATAAGCCATCTCACACTGCTGTGCTGGAACCAGTGCATTTGAGCTGCAGGCCCTGCTTAATCCACACTTCATAGCCCCAAAGACTCACGTTTGGCCATCATACCATCGTAAGTCCACCATACCACCGGACTCTTATGTTGCTTTTTGCTACAGGCAGCATCTGCCTGTTTTGCACTTCGGAGTAGGTGGGGAGTAGCACAGCCTCCTTGCACCTGCTTTGCATTGCAGAAAAGGTTAATGTTCAACCCTAGATTGAAACAACCTGGCTTTGAGCTCTCAATTATCTAAGATACAACCAAGCACACTTTTTTTACAGTGGGAGGAGCTGATGTGAGAGCACACAGCTGCATAAGGGTTGACTGATTCACCTTCTTATGCCTGATGGGAAAGAAAAGTCAGTATCTTAAGTGTAATGAAGTTTATGGATTATGGGATTAGAGATAGATCTTGCATTTGAAGAAAAGAGAATGCAGCTGGCATTCAGGCTTGCAAAACAACTGTTTATGCACTCCACAGCTTAACAAATAGCATAACAATATATAGACATTGATTTTATAAGTTAACATAATGATTTCATACACAGTAGCTATTATAAAGCAATGTATTGTTTGGTTTTTGTCGGTGCCCAGCAGTAACTGGTTATTTGCTGTCTCCCTGCACAAAAGGAAAGTTGGCAGGAGTCCTACCTTGCAGTCAGTCATAAAGGCTCATTTTTAAATTGTAAGAGGTCCTCAACTGTGCTACTTTACTTAAGCCTTGTGAATGTCAATACACATTTCTTCAGAGATCTGAATTATTGCAATTAGCTTTTATATCTGAACCTCAGTTTACCTTTACAATCCAGGTTGTGAAGTCAGGAGAGGAGAACAACTCCTTTTCCTAATGCACCAAAGCTGTTCATACACCTCTGGCATGATCTTTTGCTGCTCAGGGAATGTGAGACAACTGAACACCAAGGACATGCTGTTAAGGCCCATGCATTATCTCACACAGTATCTCTCACACACTTGTCAAGCTCCCTTTTAGGACCAGGTAGATACTACTCACACTTACTCTGATTTCAAGGCTACTCAGATGCTAAACTAGAGATTAGACCATATCTAACTGCCTATTTATGACATCAGCCTTTCTCCCCCAGGGCTCTCTTTCCTACATAATTATAAAAAGTATAATTTCCCTTTTCATGCTCATTTTGATAGGTTGAGTAAGCAAAGCTCTAATGGTCTCTCTGAATCAAAGGCTCTGTCCTTCCCAAACTTCTAGCCCTTTGCTCACTTGCCCCACTCCCCTCCTCCTTCACACCACACAATTAGTTGCTTTCTTAGCAGTCAAGCTTAACTCACATATAACTTATTCCATTAACTCTACACAGGGATGGTGACTGCCACAACTAGTAAGCCTTAAGCACAGCAGTAAGACTTAAACACTCAAGCTTACACACCTATGTTTCATTAGGATTTATGGCAGGAAGTACCATCTTTTTCCTTTATGCTTGGTTTCCAGAAAGGCACTACCTGCTCAGGATCTCTGCTCAGATAAGAAGGTCCATCCAAACCCAGGACCAAAGGGAGCCTCACAATTTCAGCAATCCTTTCCAGTGCTCACTCTCCATGTACCCTGCAGTTTACCTCTACAAGGATTCACAGAAGTCAACAACAGAAATTTCCTAAAGATTTCTTAGACAAAACCTGCTTATTTGAGATAACACAGAGTATAAAAGACTAAGATGCAACAATCAGCCCCATAGTTAAAATCAAAACTTAGAGCAAAGTACACACACCAGTGATGTAAGGTTAAGCAGAAAGCAGCCCATCAGCCAAAGCACACAGGATACAAACCAGAGACACACTCAATCCAAGCTGACGTAAACAAGACAAAAGGACTTCCCCCTGCTGTGGGGCTGCTTTAAATAGAGTTACAGCCCTCAGCAGGGTGACTACAGGTGTAGTTAGGAGCCAGTAATTACTTGGTAGCTTCAGCTGGGACAGCTCAGGTCCCAGCCCAGGAGTCTGATGCTCATCAGTTGAGGAGCACAATGACATAAGAACAGTGTGGCTCTGTCTCACTTCCAGGTAATGCCAGAGGAACCAAAGTACATGGTATAACAAGACATGTTACCTTTTGGGAGCAATGTCTGCGACAACCTGTCCTTAATGTTACATTGGAGACTTAGCTAGAGCCTTTAGAGCAAGTGGGGAAGTGATCTAAGCAATAGGGCAAATGGAAGGCCCAGGACTCCAGTCTGTTACTTACCTGCTTTTATTTAACTGTACCCCAAAATGCCAGTCACTTTGTGAGGATGCCCACGTCCACCTAGCAGCAGCAAATCCACCTGGAAGCCCACTAGCTCCTTTTCCATACCTCTTTCACTCCTGGTGGCCATCCTGAGTCATTAGACACCTTGGCCTCCCAGTGACTGGGACAAATACATCATGGAGGGTCTGGCATTGTGCTTTTATCACAGACAATTTACAATGATTACACTGCTATATGGTTAGAAGGTGGAAGAAATGCTTCCTTGTTAGAAATAGGAGGGAGGGAGCTGCATGCCCCAACTGCTTTTCCTTTTTAATCAATTTTGGGAGGCTTCTCCATCTAGGAAATTCACACAATGAGCCATGTGACAGGGTAGGTGAGATGCCATTGCATACACAGAGAAGATGACAGATAGATAGCTGTTCCCCCAACTATCCCGCAGCACTCCCGCGTCTCTCCTGCACTGACATTTTAGGCACATGGTGTCACTTTGCCAATATAGGTGTTCCAAGTGGCTGTGCCTGATGATTTGGGGCCAGGAGTACAAGAGAAAGAAGCATTGCCCTGCAAAGCCAAGAAGGGTGTTGAGGGGACAAAGGGTTGGGAAGAGAAAGCAAAGCTGATGCTCAACATGCGAGTCTGGACGTGCATGTTTTGAATCCTGGCTTCATGGGGACTTGCCAAATTGCCATTTGTTTGGGTCTAAAGAGATAGTTGGTTATTTCTCATAGGTCACATGCATATCAGAACTGGGTTATGCGAAATCCCATTACTTAGTGGAAGTTGTGCATCTTTCTGAGGCCAGTGGCTGTGTGGTGGAACAAAGACTTGCTATCCTCTGAATGGGAGGGATGTTAAGAAAATGAACATTCAAAGAAGAGTGAAATGACTTGTGCAGACTAACTCAGTGAGTGTGTGTGCAGATGTACACAGCACCTACGGACATATACACCAGTTGGTTCTCTGTGATCCATTTGGTGGTTTAAGTCATACCAGCCAAACACCAGGCCTGGTGGTTCTTCCTTCTTTGAGCAGCCCATGTCCTTTTTCTTTTAACTTGCACAACCCTGCTGCTCTTGGGTGGTGGCAGAGAGGATTCACCATTGTAATGCATGTTTGTTTTGTATGATTTACTGTACTTCACATCCAGCTGTCTGCTCTTGTGGGCACTGGTAGAATCAGAGCTGTGCCTGTTCTCCATCTGCAGTAGCAGGGAATTAGGATTTCTGCATAAGATCTTGGGACCAAAAGAATTTTAGCCGTGCTGGTACCAGTGGAGATACTCTGGCTTGTAGCAACCGAAACTCTGGTCTGGTATCACTGGGTCAGCAAGGAGTTTGGTGCTGCGCCTTCAATGGACCCTTTTTGCTCTTACTCTTTTCTCTGCGAGAAAACAAAGCTTTGAAACTGCTCAAATATTGTCGAACTATGTGTAATTTTGCAGCATTTGTTCCAGGCACACTACAATTTTTGGCATTTAGTGATTACCTTTAAATTCTGAGAAGCCTTTTCTCATGTGCCCTTGTGCAGCGCTTTGGGAGATTGTCTGATGTGAAAGGCACTATTACACATTGAACTGATTATTGTTGTTTGTTGCTGTTAACACAGAGAAGAAACCCTCCTGGCAGGGATACAACTTCTTTGCTAATAAGTATTCATAATTTGTATCTCAGCAAAAGATGTAAACATATATTATCATTAAATAGGCTGTAATTTTAATTGCCTATAAATGTTATTAATTCTGATTGTGATTATTCAATAGGTAATAAAGATAAAGGCTGTCAAAATTAATTAAGTACATATTCATTAAATTCAAGGTAGCTTCAGTTTCTTTATTGCACAAATACAATTAACACTTAATCTGAATCTCAGTAAGTTACACAATCATGTGACTCAAAATAAAGGGAGGATACAACCTTGGCCTTTTACTTTTTACATGGGAAAACATTAATGATGCTGACATTGGAGACAATTAGACAGTGTCGGCCAATTGTTTTTAGTCAGCTTTCTCTCACATCTGTGGTGTCTACAAGCAAGAAGGGCCATTGTTTCTGCAGGCCTCCGTCGCGCTTTGGCTCTTTGTGCTAACCGTCAATCTCTTGCTGAATATCAAAGCTGTGAGGAAATTAGAACAGACCAGCTCTACTGCACCACACTAAAGCTTAGCAGGGTGCATCCACTATGCTACTAATTAGGCAGTGGCCAACAAAATAACCTGTCAATGTGTGCTTGCCATTTCCCACACACCTGCATTTCATACACTAATAAGCGTACAGCCAGGGAGAGAAAGGGATAACTGCTGAAGTGTGAAAAATGAACAAAATATAACAATGTTTCTCTCCCCACCTATACTACTGCCAATTACCATTTAACATTAGGTAGAATCAACATGTCGGATGAAATACAATACAGTATCTGAAACTAAAGAGGGGGTAGGAAGGGGCAAAGCCACACATAGCGAGTGTATTAATGTTTGCTGGAGAACGTCGCGCTGAGTGGAATCTCTCCTTACTTGTATAAACCAGGATGTTGAAAATGATCATTATTAGGCTTTTTCTATTCACCTCAGCCCCGAGGCAAATCCATATTTTTGTTGTTTACCAAAAAACCATGAATAAACACCATAGCAAATGACGTCCGGTGCTCCTATAGCAGACCACATCCTTCATGTGTACTGATGTGGCTAAACCAGCAGACTGATCAAACTTCTGGTCTTCCTCTTCTTTACTTCTACCCAGTTGGTTGCAAGCTTCTTGGAAACTTCCATGCACCATCCTTCCACTTTGTAATACCTCCGTTTAAAGTCATATCAATCAGGACGTCAGTACCAGCTTGCCTGGTGGACTTATTTCATTTGTGCTATTATTCCCTGTCATGAATCTTTGGTCAGATGGTTAGATGGTTAGAAACACATGGTTAGAAAACTTCTAGAAATGACTTTTCAGTCCGAGTGATAAAAATATACAAAACTGCCCTGTTATTACTATCATGAAAGGGGAAGGAGGAATGCTTATGCAGTAATTACAAATATTGTGTTTGGAAAGGGATCATCCTCAAAACACAGAAGTCAGTTTCATTGCAATGGTTATAACATAGCATCGCTGCGAATTCACACAACTCCCACTTACAAGCCTTTGTAAATTGCTAGGTTTCGTACAATAGTAATTCGCACACCATATATTTCTTTCCCTTTGCTTTAATGCCTGATCAGACTGCAAGAGTGATGATTTAGAAGTGATATGCACTGAAAACAAAGCAGAGCAGAAGTAAAGATATTAAGTCAGGTGCGAAACACCCGGGGCCAAGCTGCTAAGGCCATTGCCTCCACTGAGTATCTGACTTGGTTGAATTCAGCACTTTAGACTTGGAGCTCTTTATATTTTCTCCCTCTTTGCACAAACCTAAGGAGTATAAATGCAAATTTACTCATATGAAACACAGCAATTCCCTTGTAGGACTCCCTCCCCCTCCATCCTGGTGCATATACTTAAATTCTCCCCTATTTTTTTTTTCCTATGGGCTTGATCTTTTGTGGACCAGGTAGATGAATGGCAGAATTCCCTTCAAAAAGAGATTTATAGGCGTATATCACTCCTGAGCAGCCGTTCCTACCAGAGTCTTTAGTGTATAGCTGAATTTAAAACGTGAAATAAAACCCAGAAGGGCCGATGCAATGTGTGGATGAAGCTGTTTTTCCTCTACAAGAAAAATCACTTCATCTCAATATGTAGGAGAAATGACTATATTGTTATGCTATCCTTGATGGAAATCATACAATAAAGGCCAATATTCAAATGGTATTTGTTAGATACTTTTGAACACCACTCTGCCTTTCATTAGACTTTATCCAGGAGCAGCATTTTCAATTATAAATAAAAACTTTCTCCGCCTCTTCCCACTTGAGCTCAAGTACAGAAGGCCCCTATTTAAAATGCAGCTCCCGAGCAGGCCACCAGGCCGCCTGTTCAGCTGCCAGTGGCTTTTGTGTACAAAGATGTTAATTGGTCCTAATCCCCTCCTAGAAGCTGTTTTGGTAGCCTGACCTGGCACCCCAAAGGACACCTTGGTGTGAAAAACTAAAGGGCCCATTGAAAAGAGAGTGAAAAGCAGCACTGAGCATTCCAACACATTTTAATTTCAGGAATTAAAAAAAAAAGAAGAGAGAAGGGAGGGTGTAGCCAGAGGGGTTACGGCGGAGGGGGGGATGGCACACATCATCTTGCTGATTCTGAATCGGTCGTGCAAAGCTTTAGTAACCATGAAGTAAGCTCTACAAACACCCTTTCCACACGCACATACAAAAAAATAAAGCTGAGGGCTGCTTATATTTCAGCTCCGGGTTTGGATCCTTCTTCTGTTTTGTTCTTTCTAATGCCCAAACTGTGTTTCAGGGAGCTGGAGAAACCCAAAAGCACCCAAAGGTCCAGCATCCCGTCTCCTGTCCTTCTCCAGAGGAGGTGGCTAAGTCCAGGCCGAAGTCTGTTTCCCCGTGTATTCTGCTGGTCCATTAGGTGGCACAAATAAACATCCAGGAGCTGAAGTAGCAAAGCCATTTTTATTAGGCACTTCCAGAGCAGCTGGGGGCAAAAAAAAAAGGATGAAAAAAGGGAAAAAAGGCTGCTATTATGGCAAACTTATAATCAAATGTGCACAAGAAATGTTAGATATAAACACTCCCCCTTAGGAAGTTGTAAAATGCTATCTGTTCAGCATGCCATTGTACAAAGTGTACATTTACAGCTTGGGTGGTAAATTATGCTAATAGAATGCACAAACCTCAACCGTGAGGTTTTGAATTTTTTGACACAGTTCACAGATCAACTTCATAGGTCAAAGGAGTTTGCCTCCCACAGCCTGATAAAGTAGAAAGATATAAAGTGTGTGTGTATTATTATAACCTTGCTGAATGCAAGTTTGCAGATAGAATACATTTGGTATATTTTCATCCCCGCTTTTGCTCATAATGAATATTTTTCATTAGACACTGCTCTAGGCAAGGGCAAAACACTTAGGAGACTCTTTTCATGGAAGTGTTTCAAGGTGTTGAATGTAAGAACCCAGTAATAAAAGCTTCCATAGCACATCAGCGTACACAGAAAGGAAACTACAGTAGCAATTCTTTCACCAAAGAGCAACTACTCAGATGTCCTTTTTCATGAGCGTTTGCAACACAAGAGAGAAAAACAAGGCATATAAAATAATAGATTCCTTAACCAGCAGAGACTTGCTGCTCAAAGAACAAGGACCCATCATTAGAGATGGGAGGTAAAGACAAAGACACGACACTGGCACAATTACCATTAAACAAACAAACCAATCCCCTGAATGCAAAGCACCAAAGAAATGTGGAGTATCCATTTGGAGAGAACAGCAAAAAGTGGTGCATTGTCCTATCGATCTCCTAAAGCACTTTTGGTGATGGAAAGGATGCAAATGAGATTATCAGCGTTTTCCAGACTCATATTAAAAAACGAGTATTTTCTTTAATGTCAAACAAAGGATAGCTAACAGAAATTAATCTTGTTCAGTTACCTCAAGGTGTGTTCTCAGTACAAATGACTGATTCTCTGCTCTGATCATGGTAAAAGTAGCTCTTTCTCTGGCTTGGCACTTTCTGGGTCAGCTGCTTAAAAATGTTAAGGTAAGGTACATCTCAGAAACAAGACAGGACCACAAAAGCACCTTAGTGGATGGAAAAGCAGATGATCAAGCTGGAAAAACAAATCCCTCAGAAGCTGAAAAAATAAATGAATGAAAAAGTCAAAATTTCAATGCATGGGGAAAAAAGGCTGATAGCATTCCTTTTCCCACATTATATTTGTCATATACAGATGGATTTTAATGATTTTGGATGTTTTATGGGTTTATTTCTGTTTTAATTTACTTTGTAGCAATAAAATCAAAGGCAAGAAGAAAGAATTCACAGTGGCTTGAGGAGCCCAGGTTTGGGTAAGTGGCAGGGTGTTTCCATGTGCCCCCATGTGATGCGCTGGAGGAGCTGCTCAGCAAGCACAGAGCATCTGCCTATGGAAAATTGGGCTATTTGAGGACTTTCAACACAGAAAAATAACCGCAGAGTCAGTTCTGCAGACCTAGACCTCAGCCTTGAGTCTCCTGCAGGTGAATCATGCTCTTGTCTCCTGAACTGAACTGATTATTCACATGAGTAAGGTGAGCAGGGCTTGTTCCAGGGTCATCCACATACAGTCCTCATTATAAAGCAGGCCTGAAGCTGCAAAAGGTGAGGCAGCAGAAGAGACTGAGCAAACTAACCCAAGAAATCCTGCTGCAACCCCCCCGTGTCTCCCCCAAACTCTGCAAGCTTCTCTGGAGCTGTGCAGGACCAGAGCAGAAGGCAAAGTTTACCTCAAGACAAGGACTTCCCCTGAGAACCACAGCAGATCATTAAGAAAAAAATGGTCTTTATTTTCAAGTTGATTTACAAGTAACTGCTCCCGAGCACCAAATAGTTGTTGTTTTTTCATTGGACTGCTCAGAGAAAGAGCTTTCAGATGAAGCCATGCTTAGGAACTGCTGCTGGTGTGTGTGAATCTGTGCTTTCTACTCAGTATTACTGCACTAAGAGAAAAGCTAAGAGGGACAGAAGTAGCCTCAGAAAACCACTCCAGCCTCTTCGGGGAGGTGAGTGTATAGTGAATATGTCAAACTTTTTTTTCTCCCCATTCCAATCATTTCCCTCCACTCCCCCTTACATTTACAGCTTTAGTGGTATTTCAATCCAGTTAATGTATGTGTGTTGTAAATGTCACAGGGGTTAATCTCTACCAAGCTTTTAAGAAAATAAATCAGCATTTCGACTGATTTGATACTTAAAAAAAGTTTCCACCCACTCTTCCTTTCTTCTCTTGACATGGCAGGAGGGGTATTAAACTCTGGGTGAGCCTATAAGAAATTGTTGGGTATTTTCTGTTATCCCTGCCAGGTGGCAAAGAACCACAAGAGTATACAACTCCTTTTTGCAGGAGATTAGTAAAATAGAAGGATTCCTAAATGAGGGCCTGATCCTGCTGAGTACCGTCTGTCCCCCTTGATTTCTGTAGTAACTGCAAAAGAAAAAAACCCCAAAGATTAAGTGAAGAATTTAAATGAAAGGGAAAAAATAAAGGAGACAAAACAAGCGGTGGGATTCCCTGCCCCTGTTGTTGCACCCATGAAACTTTGAGCTGTGTGCTCCGTAGCCTCCAAATTTGGATTTGTGGAGTCACATTTACAGGGTGCAAGAAATGTGCTTGTGAATGTCAGCAACCAGCAAAGCCGGGTGTGTGGGAAGGAGAGGTCGAGGTGTGTGCGATGCTGGCTGCTGTGGTGGGGGGAAGAAAGACGCACCACGAGCAGTGGCCATAGAAGCGGCAAGCACCGCTCCCCATGGGTCCTGCTCCATCCTGAGCCAGGTACGTGGGGATCCTGCTGCACCCCGTCCTTTGTGAGGGGCCTCGGGTCAGCTCTGGGGAGCAGAATGGAGTCATCAGAACTGCAAAACTAACCTTCAGAAGGATCCAGAATAATACTGTCATGATTTTATTGACAGAAATCCTGAGAATGGTCAAACAGGTAAATAACAGAGATGTTCTCTGCACACCCTGTGTGCATCAATGAGATAGACTTCCCATCCTCCTGCTCTAAACAGAAACCATCAGTATCTGTGGTTTACAAATGAGGAGGTTTAGTAAAAAACCTGGCACACGAATTTCAGAGATTATACGTCACAACACCAGGAACAGAACATAAACAAAGTGTTTAAAACTTGGGTATGTACACCATGCCCTCCAAAACCTGCTGGCATTGAACACAGGGCTAAGAAACCCCATTATAGGAAGTGTTAAAAAACTCCAGGGTGTTTAACATCTCTCATGGGGTATGCTGTCCCCCAGCTCAGGCTCAGATGATAACAGTAGTTTCTGTACATCAATTAATTCCTTCTCCAGAATCTCCATTCACTTTACCTTTTCCTGCAAAAGTCTGGCAGTATCAAAACGTGTAGTTTTTCTCAAACGGATTAAGAACGAAGTGCCAAACCCCTCCTTGTTCTCTCTAAATAACCTACATGCCCAGAAAACAGTGAATACCCAGTGAATACACAATTTAAGGAAAATGAATCTACATCTGTCCCCAAAAGCACAGCAAAGGTAGCGGATGTAGATTGGCTTCCTGTATTTGCATTTCCTTCACACAATGAGTGGATCTAGTTACATTTGTTTCACCTTTCAGCTATTTCTCCAATTTTCCTTTCTGAATGGAGGAATTTATCCCTTTTTTTTCTCCCAGAGTCAATGCTAGGGAGGGAAGCAAGGAAGTTATCAAAGGGGGGAGGGTGGGGAGAACAGCCTAGCCAGAGCTAAGGCTGTAATTACTTTAGAAACATAAAGGTCTATTCTCTCATTGCTGAAAAAGGGGAATTACACACATAACTTCCATTAACATTAATGGGACTCACCTACATAAATCCCTGGTACATCAATAGGAGAATAGATCCTGTATAACTATAGGTACTGTTTACTCAAAGGAAGTGTGTACCAAAGCATACTGCCTAAATCAGGATAGAGTGGGTGAAAGCTCTACCTTACTCATTTCATTGTCATTTGCTCTTGAAGGGCAATTATCAAGAAATTATTAGGTAGTGGCATCTTAATATCATGCTCTCCTGCTTTTTTACTTCTTGTCTGACAAAGGCAAAAGCTGACAGAATGTAAAATATTTTCATAATGGATTTTTTTCCTAGTTGTTTTTCTGGTATTTCCCGAGGTTAGTTTTCTGCAGAGACAGACATCATTTGTGTTTATCCTCCGCTGCTCTGTCTCTGTGCATGATTATGAAAGCCAGACTGGTTTATAGCCAGCAATGTATTTGAGAACTTTTCATTGATATATGAGAGAAAGAATTTGCCTTTTATTGGGGTTGGGCTTTTTTCCCCCAATTGGTTTACTATTCAGAATGGTTAGGTGAATGTCGTGCATGAATGTCACTCCAGAGACCGCACATAGCAAGGGATTTAGTGTTCACTTTTACTGTTACACAATGCAACAACATCTCATTGGCTCAGTGCAATCATAAGAAAGAAAACTGGGAGCACCAGCTACTTGCAATGCTTTGGATTGCTGCAGATTTTGGAGTGGTAGGACAAGAATAAAAGATATTTAAAGCAATTCTGGAACTACAAATCACTGTCGGAAACCCTGTGGCTATAAAAGTCAAGCTCCAGTAACTTTATAGACTTCCTCTGGCAGGCTGTCTCAATGCACTGCCAGCACCTGCACCCTGACAGGGGAGTTGAACACAGCAGATTCCCAGTAGCTATCTAGCTACCAAAGAGACTTCCTATATTCCTAAAATGTAGGTCTCAAAGTACTGAGTGGTTAGTGCTTATTTAAATATCACATAACTTAGTGTTGGGGGTTTTTTGTTGTTGATTTTGGGAGGGGGGAGATTGCTTTGTTTTGGGTTCTTTTTATTTCAGGGACTGTAAAATTCATGCACAGAAGAGCATTTCTCTTTGGAGAAGGCAGGTATCATCCTCACCCAGGAATTCAGTGAAGAGGAAATACCATTCAGTGCAAGACCCCAGATGTGCCCTACGAGTGAGCCGCCTGCTCTCCACCTCTCCTTTTCTTGCTCCTCCCTAGTATGTAGGGGAATCAGTTGGCTGTATGGGTTTGGGGGGGAATGCCTTTACCTGCTGTTCCAAGAAGGTTTTCTCTCTGTAAAGGACTCTTTAGCCAGCTTGTGGTGCTATGCATCCCACCCAATGCCAGCAGAAAATACGAAATTAAAGCAAAAAGTTATGTGGGAGAACTTAGCTGAGAAAAATGTAGATAATGATGCTTCATCAGAGTCACCAACTTTAAGTCTGGAAGCACTGCAGCAAAGTCATCCTTAGCTATAGGAGTTATCAGCTTCTATTGCTAAATGAAAGCATAAAAGGAGGAGGAACAGAAGGTAAAATCCAGACCCATTCACGTCTGTTATACATGCCAGGGGCTAGACTAGATGGGAAGACTGGATTTATAGAGCACTCATGCCACTAATGTAGGTGCCATGAGTCAGCTCAATATATCATGTTTGGAGGGGAAAATAATTTGTAAAGGGCTTGTAGCTCTTCCAGGCATCTGCAGAGATCATATCAAATCTATTTCTGGTTCTGTAAGTCAAATTCAATTATGTGTCTGACTTTGATGAGGGCAGAGTTTCACTTACTATAAAGACAGAAGGTGCAGGGATGGTAGTTCTCACTGTCAGCTTGTTTTATTCTTTGGAGCTACTCCTTCAATGATTCCCCTTTTAATCCAATGTATCACTCCTGCTGTGAGGAAAGGCCAGGTTCTGCAGTCCATATTCCTATAAAAGTGTGGTTAAGTCAATATAAGAATTGAGTAAGAACTGCAGATGTGACTCCACATTTTGGTAAGGCAGCCTCCAGTGAGACGATTCATTCTGTAAGCAGGAAAGGTGGGGAGGGAAGGGATACAACTTTAGAATAAAGTGGTGGAAACAGGGAAGGTATTTCAAAACCAAAAAGCTAATTTAGTTAGAAACAAGTGTCCTGTAAAGCTCTTACCATTTACCTGCTCAGCACAGTATGCAGCCAGCTGAATTATAATGTATTGACTTTTCTTGGAAAGATTAACTTCCCCCTTGTATTTAGCTGCCTATATTCATGCTGAATTTCTGCCTTTCCTGGAAGCTTCTCATACGAGCACTTGTAGCCAGATTTTATCTATGTATGTAGTGGTCAGGCAGGAAGAATACACTAGGTATGCTATTTCCTTCTTTTCATGTCTCAAGCATAGAAGACCTCTTACCAGTCAAGCCTGATAATAGGCCCTGGATACAAAGTAAGCTAAAGTTAATAGAAATCAGTGCTTTAGCTAGTTCAGCGTCATATAGATGTATTTCCTCATTAAAAGCAGATAACCAACTGCCTCTCCTCATCAGAAAAAATCTTGGCATTCATAATTTGTTCCAGAAATTCTGTGATTCTTTCAGAGTCCAGAAACCTCCCTGGAACAGGTAATTTGGCTTGGTTTTGTTGGTAAGCACACATGTAACATCTAGGCGCAACTGCCACGGATGCTCATTGAACAAGTAATCCTTGTCTGAAAGAGGTTATATATATATAGAAATGTAGAATCACAGAACCATTTAGGTTGGAAAAGACTTTTAAGATCATCAAATCCAACCGTATAGCTAACACTGCCAAATCCACCACTAAACTATGTCCCTAAGTGCCACATCTACACATCTTTTAAGTACCTCCATGGATGGTGACTCCACCGCTTCCCTGGGCAGCCCATTCTAATGTTTGACAACCCTTTATGTAAAGAAATGTTTCTTAATATCCAATCTAAACCTCTCCTGGTGCAATTTGAGGCCATTTCCTCTCATCCTATGGCTCGTTACTTGGAAGAAGAGACAGATCCCCACCTCACTATAACCTCCTTTCAGGTAGTTGTAGAGAGCAAGAAGGTCTCCCCTGAGCCTTCTTTTCTCCAGTCTAAACAACCCCAGTTCCCTCAGACGTTCCTCATAAGATTTGTGTTCCAGACCCTTTGCCAAACAGTGTTCAGCCATCCTGATCCATCATCATCTATCAAACCCTATTGATAGAAATAAACCATGAACCTTACTGCTAATAAACTTCTCCTCCTCTGAGAATATCTCCTGCCGTCAGACTTCTCACTGTTGCCAGCTTGGGGCTTTTGATTCCTCCTGAAAATACATGCTTGTGTCGTGTGTATGCTACTAACACTCCTTAACTTTCTTCCAAGAGAGCAGAACTGTCTCAGTGTAAGGGTTTAACTTCCACAGGCAAAGAAAATCTGCCCCACTTTAGCAATATTCCTCAGTCAACAAAGACTGTGATGCCAGTTGCTGATCTCAGCCATAATTATTGAAACATTTTTCCTTTAGAAACGCACAATTATCGAATTCATTGTAGACATACTTTATGTACTAACTTAATTTTAGCTGTATAATCTCTTAATGGACATCAATGAATAGAGGATTAGTCAAAACCTATTAATAAAGAGATATAACAGGCCCTCCAATATTTTCTTTCAATAGGCACAGTAAGCTCCAAGCTCTGCTTCTAAAGCCAAGCCTAAGTATCCAGCCTGCATAGTGGGCATCGCAGTAGGAGCAAGAGGGAGAAATCACTCCCTTTAAATTGTGGATTAGAAGCAAATCTACCTTGCCAATCTGACTGTAGTTTTCATTGTGCAGCAACTGCCTTGTCTTAACATCTCCCTCCCTTGAGGTCCCTGAGGTCCCCTTAGGAAGTGGTGTCTGAATCATGTCCCAAGCCTGTTTGCTTTAGCATGGAAATCTGGGCTCTGTGAGGCTGCAAGGACTGTGATGGTGTGGGTCTGAGCTGGGGCTAATAGGTCACAGCAAGGAGGCAACAGGGCAACTTCCACCCTGCACATCAGCTGTGCATCTGCGTTGCTAAGTGCAGCAGAGCAAAGATGCCAAAGTGTGCAAAATATCCAAACATGATCTGTTCTAAGGTGAAGCAGACAGAGAAAAGAATACTTCTTTTATGCATCTGTGAACATACATTTGTGTGTTTAAACCCTGGGAGGAGTAAAAGCTTCAAATAGCTCACATAGTAACTTCTTCCTGATGGCCTGCTTCAATGCATTTGAAGTTGACAGAAACTTTCTCCTGCCAACAGCAGAGGCTGGATGTGAGTTCAGGTGAGCTGTATTTAAAAATTCATTTCAACACACATTGGAAAATTGTTTGGAAAACGTGGACTAAGAACGAAGAAGTAGCGAGAAGGAGAGGTTAGGTGAACATCATCTCTGGGACACTGGGAGTAATTTAGCTGCCTGGCTAAGAAGAGAGTGGCACATCCTGAGAACTATCTAGCCCTATCTTATACAGTAAAGCACAACTATTTTATACAGTTTTCCCTCACCTTCCTTTCCACCACTGAATGAATGATTTCTGGTGTCCTCAGTGTCCCTAAACCTATAAAGTCTTCCCAGATACAGACCAGGAAATTCTTTGGGAAGGTCACATAATAATGCTGACGGATATTGCTGGGTCCAGCACTTGCAAACAGTAGACCCTAATCCATATCCTGTAGTGCATTGGTGTTCTGCCATGCTCTGTCTCTTTGAGGCTGGGAGGAACCTGCTGGATACTTTCCATGCTGACCAGATAGAGCAGATAGTTTTCCCTGCAGTATTACCCAACCTTCACAAAGAACTCCCTGGTCTGCAGGCTCCAGCTGGCACAGAGGCAGAGCTTCACAGGGCAGCTCCAGCCACCTCTTACCCTTGTGTCCATAGAAGAGTGGGGACAACATGTTGATAAAGGGTTAATGAGAAGGAAGGTGGCTCCTCCAACAGTCTGTGCCAATTGTTTCACAGGACATTCAGTGCATCACTAGTAATTTTCTTTACTGCCTAGAGAGCAAATTATCCCAATGCTATTCCTGCATGGTTTTAATTCCCTTCTCAGAACTTAAAGGCATAATGGACAATGTCACCAAAATTAAAAAGAATACCAATCTGCACCCACAAAAAGCCCCGGAACCATGAGATACGTGGGACATAGAACTACCGTGGTAGTCATAGGCCACATGCTCTCTGTGGCTTTCTTAGCTGAAAAAATTGAAGGCCATTTTCCAGGAGACCCAAACCCAATTTTTAACACTACCGTTTTTTCAGGTTCAAAGTTATACCAAAGAATCACTATCATGAAAAAGGCACGTGCACACCAAAATTATACTGTATAATATTATAGTAGTAGTAGTAGTCACCGTAGTGCTTTCATGTTACAAAAGGTCATAGTGAGATGGGAGGTAAGAACCTTAAAACCACCCTACATGAGGTCAGAGCAGTTAGGGTGTGCTGTTCCCTGGGGTCTGGTGGTAGCTTTGCATTGTGACCGAGGCAGCCCTGTGTAGCACAGAGAAGGGCTGGCTGGACCACAGCAGTGCTTAAGAACTGCTGGCAGAGCTGAGGGGCGATAGCTGTCACTTTATTCTGCGCACTTAACTCCTATTAGTATTAATAGAGCTGCACATAAACAGTGAGAACAGATCGTGGCCTGAAGCTGTTTATGTATTTCTGTCTTGTGTCTCGTATTTTGTTTATGACATTGTTCAGTGGTGTCACCCATAAGCTTGCAGTCACCATGTTTCTGTTTTGACGTATATAGGAGTGTGCATGTGGAATTTATAAAGGCAAAAACATGCATACATTTTGATTTGAAGTGCAAGCGAATTTCCTTAAGTAAATGCTCCTGCTGCACAACCCCCCACTCCAGGTCTTCATGTGGCCCCAAGAGCTGCTTTTGGTAGGCTGCTGGTGCCCTCACCATCTTGTGCAGAACTTGTTTATTTGTGTTGCAGTGGCACTTAATGCTTCCGGAGGAGTGAGGTCCATTGTGTTATGTGCTGGGCACACAGCTGAATTGGAACGAGCACAGCTTTCTGTGTGAGTGCTCTAGAGAGAGAATAGATCATTAAGGTCACTTGTTTTCCTTACAGAGGCCAAGGCAGGATTGATTCCTACATTACATTCTATCTGTGTATGTATTTTTCCTTCCCGGTTTCAAATAGCCAACATGCCAAGATATTACTCACTGCCCTTAGGAGAGTCTTCACTTACTCACACGTCTCATTCAGACAAAGTTAGGCTTGACTTTTTTAAGCCCCCATTTTTTAAATTTCATTCTATTGTTTCCAGACAGGGAATATTCATGCAGAGAAGGCAGCTTGTCACAGAGGGAAAGGGGAAGGAAACCTCAGCCCCTGCCAGGGCAAAGAAAGGATTGGAGGAGGCAGCCTGAGTCAACCATAAGAAGGGTCCCACCAGCTCTTTCTACCTCCACCCACTTCTAGACACTCCTGGCCATGTTTGAGACAGCACCATTGAATCCATTCAGCACTACAGCATTGTATCTATTCAGAGAAATGCACTTCAACAGGGCAACCACCCTTAAAAACAGCCCCATTGTTTCTCCTAAAAGCCTCATTGAAATCTGCGTATATAACTAGCTGCTGTTTTGTGAGTTAGCTATACTTGTGCGTTACTGATTTGAAAGTGAATGCTCCTTGGAGGGTTATTTTACTTGAAATACAGCTTCTTGACAAAATGTTCCTCCTTTCTTCAGTAATATCGTCGTGGAGATTCCTCACTTTAGGAAGATGATCAATATTGCTTTGTGAGCAGGGATCTGATAGGAATTTGTGTTAAGGGCATCGGATCAGTGGTTTAGCGAATCACACAGTTCTGTATCTCTGTGTTTGCATGTTTACCAAGAAGCAGTTTTACCTGGCTTGCCCACCAGAGAGAGACACAATCACTCACAGGAACACACATACACACACTTGCCTCTTGCACGCTGTCAATAAAACAGTAAAGGCAGTTGGAACAGAAAGAGTTGCCTCTCAGGGACAAGGAGAGGCATTCTACCTACTGCATCTTTTGCTCTCAAGGTATCTTGCAGTAGCAGATTTGTTGGAAGTCTTAACAACACAAGCACAGGCTGAGAATGCTGGCAGAGCCAGCAACCAGACCTGGTGACACCTATTCCTCCAGGTGACGGTACAAAGCAGGGCAGGATGAAAAGATGTGATAGATCTGTGAAGCACAGTTCATGTCTGGGTTTGCCAGTTGTAGTTTGTTTCAGTAATTATACCTAGAAATCCCCCAAACTATAAAAAGACATTTTCAGGTGTTGTAAATGAAACCCGGCAAATATATCTGATGTTTAATATCTAATGCAGTGTGTCAGCCTTCACCCCTTTTGTGAGCCCCACATTGATGATCATAAAAGTGGTTGGATGTTTAGCAGCATAGGTGCCTCTTTCAGGGTACAGCTGTAGCCGGGGGGGTACCCATCACCTGCCCACTGATGCACCCACCACCCAGTGATCGTCGAATCACAGAATGGTTTGTGTTGGAAGGGACCTTAAAGCTCATCCAGCTCCAACACCCTGCCACGGGCAGGGACACCTTCCACTAGAGCAGGTTGCTCCAAGCCCCTGTGTCCAATCTGGCCTTGAACACTGCCAGGGCTGGGGCAGCCACAGCTTCTCTGGGCACCCTGTGCCAGTGCCTCACCATCCCCATAGTAAAGAATTTCTTCCTTATATCTACTCTGAATCTATCCTTTTTTAGTTTAAAACCATTGCCCCTTGTCATATTGCTACACTAAAAAGTCCACCCCTATCTGCCTTATAAGCCCCCTTTAAGATCAGGTGCATCTTCATCCCTGCTTCATATGGCTCATGGCTGTATGAGTTTTGTCTGCAGGGTTATCTGTGTGTGACACCAAGGTGCATGCTAAAACTGGTTTGTTAGGAAAAGCACATTCAGCCCTCAGATGTCCACTTCCAAATGAGGGGTTAAATAAACCTGTGGCAGATTCGACTGCTTCACAGAATGTGGTAATGGAGTTGATGCCATGTGGATGGCAGAAAGTGTACATGATATTGGCCAGTTGTTTGATACTGCCACTCTAAACGCCCCAAGAATTAGACCAATTTCACACTAGAAGAGGTGGCTGTTTCTCACATTTTCTTTCACAGTTGGAGTCCAGGTCACTTGTTGATCTTCTGTCCTCATAAAATCTTTCCAGTTCATTTAAAAGTTGGCTCTCTTGTGCATTTCTTAAATTCTTTTCAAAGCTCAAGGTTTGAAATGCTTTCTTACTTCTGAGAGAGAAAGGGCAAAACTGGAAACTGAGCACCCTGACCCCAAAGGCCTTATGCTGCCAAATACAGTCAACAAGAATTTGTGGTAAATGGGGCTGTGGGATCATGCTCCAGCATTAAGTACTAACTAAATGGTCATTTGTACTCAAAGGTTTCGAAATCTTATGCTTTCCCTTCAGCTTTCTCCAATGCATCTCTACAATACAGGCTAGAAGCTCTCCACTGCTAGAATTCCAAACTTCTCTTTTTAAGGCTGGTGAGTTATTTCCCTCCAGTTAAGGATACCTCTTCTTTCTACATCATTTTAGAAAATGATACTGTTGACTCTTTTTAATATGTTGTTTACAGGATAACACATGGAAAAATGTTGCTGTCTGT
>NW_009912492.1:9157-13297 GCF_000696875.1 Nestor notabilis | reverse complement strand
GGGCAGCGGATCGTGCTCCAAGCTCTGCTGTTGTTCACTCCCCGGCCTCTGGCGAGTCTTTGCACTCTGGCACCAGATTTCCTGTGTAGGAGTGGTCGAGTTGCAGTCACTGAAGGCAGATACAGGGCCAGCTGTAGCAAAACCTCCTGGAGTCAAGACACGGTCCCTGCTGCCCTGTGGAGCCCTAGAGGAATGGGTCAGTGAAGCCCAGTGCTCCCCAGCGATATGGTGCAGGGTAGCGCCCTGCAAAGCAGCAGGGGCTTGGGAGCTCTCCCAGGATGGTACCCAACACGCCCAGAAGCTCCTGATTTGCAAGGGGACTCTCCCGGGAGACTTCTTCACCTCTGGTCAGCACCCAGAGCTGGGATGGGGGGGAGGCCTCTCCCCACCTGCATCAGAGCTGCAGATGTCCATCCCTGCAGCCCCTGTGCCCTCAAGCATGAGGTCCCCAGGGTCCTACCACACGGGTCACACCAGCCAGCCTGGCAGGAGGAACTAGCCCTGCAGAGAGAACGCACAACTCCAGCCAAAACATGCCATTCCCTGTAAAAAAGCAATCATGTGGAAAACAGCAGCTAATGAGGAGGCCTGTCTGCTGTACAAAGCGGGAATGGATAAAACAGACCCAGCACACTTGGGTGAAGGAATTGTTTTTGTTGTAAAATCTCTTTCATAATGTTTCCTAAGTGAAAACCAACCCTGAAGCATGCAGACACTGCTGGAAACAACAAGCCTTTCCACTCACTACAGTTCACCGTGCCACCAGTCCAGGCTGGGATGGCACAGGTATTTCAAAGGAACTTAAGGAGGACTGCTCTGTAACATACCCAAACCCAAACACTGTAATGATCTTTTCAGCCTTGAAAATAAACTAATCTATAAAACTGGCTCAATAAATTCTACTACTGTGAAGTTACTGACCAGGATTGTTGATTTGCTGCTGGTGTATCTCACAGCCAGAGCTGGTCCCTGGAGAAGGACAACCCTGGCACTGAGTGACTTGAACCTAAAACTGATCAACACCTAATTCTGAACAACTCAAGGAATTGTGCTCAAGGCTTTGGCAGCTTTTCCTGCCCTGCATCTCAAGTACAGCCGTTTGCACCCCAGCCTCCTGGGAGGTGCTGCAGAAGCATTCTGGCAAGGCTGTGGAGGAAAGCCAGCTCTTCCAGGGCAGGAGCCTGCTGCCTGCACTGGTCATGGTCCAGTGCTGTTGGTACTGCAGAATGAATCCGTGGTAGCAGGCAGGCAGAAGACACAGACAGTCCATGGTCAGGGGTGCTAACCTTGTCACCTCATTTTCTATGGATCCAGGTCAGCTGGAAAGCATTTGTACCTTTCTGAAGCACTGCAGTGCCAGGATGGTGCTAATAACAGCACTTTTGGGGGAGGGTGCGGGGCTAATGCCAGTGCCTGCACTGATGAGAGTTCACTACCTGGATATTCTCCCTAAGGACATGCTGCTGACAGAGATATGCCAAACCCAGCAAGGACAGGATTCCGAGGGTGTAGCAGCAGCTCCAAAATTCAGCATCTATAAGCAGTTCTTTAATACAGCATGGTTGCCATGAAGCCATGGTAGGACTTCACAGGGTCCTACCAGTACCGATTTTCCAAGGCCCTCAGCCTAGCATTAAAGACAGGCTTTGCCTCTAGCGAGCAACTACAAAACTAACTTCTCTTGCTCATATCTGGTGCCAGCAGCAATCTGAAGTCCTTTATGAACTCTTGCGGCACCAAGGTTCTTCTGTGAGTGGCAGCAGCAGCACCAAGGCAAAGAGGGCTGGGAAAGAGAGCCAGAGGTACTGGCAGGACTCTCCAGCAGCAGGAGTAAAGCCTGCCCCAGCAAGCAGACCAAAGCTGGCACAGCACAGCCATTAAGGGAGCTCACAGTACTATTAACTCACTGTCCAGCTGGCAGGACAAGGTACCCAGTAGTTCAGTAAAACCTGCAGTCCCTCTGAAGACAAACACAGTTCCTCTTCATCCATCTTCTTGATCCCTTGCAGGTGGAGATTAGCCAAAGGCATAGGCAGGATGATTTTTGCCCCTTCCACTGGGTGCATGATCTTAAAAGCAGGCTATACTTCATGAGGGAAAACCCGGCTTGGCTTTCTCGTTCCCACCTGGAGAGACCAGGGCCCACAGAATGGAAAAGCCCTAATTACACTCCACCTGGGCAAGCAGCACTTGTAATCACATCCAACCCTCCAGCCCGCTGTGCTCACTTTTAATCCCCTTGTCTGCATGGGGCGGCACCACCACTCAGGTGGAAACTGTGTGCAAGGTCCTGGGAGCAGGCTCAGAAGAGGAAGCTGGAACATCGTACTGGGAATTCTCTGGGGCACCATTTCCCCTCTCCAGCATTACTTCAGGCATACACTAAGCAGGACAATGCTTCTCTCTTCAGAAAAGGGACAACAAAAAGAGAACCAGGAGAGCCTGACCTCAGCTCAGGAACAAGGGTCTGAAAATAAAGGGCAAAGGAAAATGCCACTGACACCCGAGACAAAGGTTGGAAACAGCCCAAACACAGCAGTACCACCCATGGATGGAGGAGCTCAGCTCCCACTTAGTTCAGAACAGAGACCCCTACATCTCTCCAAGCACACCAGCACATGTGTCTGGGAACAACCCCCACCCCACCAGATCACAGGGAAAGAAAACGGGCTGACATTCAGAACCACCACATTAAGGTGAAGGGCTCTGAATATGATGTGGGCTTGTACACTATGGACTAGTTTCAGGAGAGTTGCTGTCCTCCTGTTGAGTCTTTTTTTACCATCGAGCTGGTACAAAACTGGGCTTTACACACTCTTCTCGCTTTTGGTTAAGGAAACACTGAAACAGACCTTTCCTCAGGACTTCTGGCAGAGAAGAGCCCTGAATGTCCTCCAGAACTTTATGAAGATATGCAAGAACTCCATATATACAGTCAAAAATAGGTTTACTGGAATGTCTTTAGTCACAGCTGTAAGCAGCAATACTGAAAACACTGAACTTGTGCATTCCCATGGCAGGATCAGAAAGTCTTCTGGATTGTAAAACCTATTAATTTCCCCCCTCCCCCCCCCCTTTTTTTAACAACAGAGAAAAAACACCCTTGCAGTTCTCCACAGAAGGATCAGTTCCCTGTAACATAATGGTATGTTTCTCTTCAGACCTTTTTAACCCTCCTTTGCTCCAGTGAAGGGACAGTCCCCTTTGCCTTCCACAGCAGGCAGCAGGGAACTGCTCAAATGGTATTATTATTATTAATATTACAACTCAACCATATATACAGATAGACTGTAGTGGCAAGTAGCCAGTCCCAAACCAGAGACCCAGAATTCCACAAAATGGGCAGTTTGGGAACTGAATCTTCTGTTATATATAAAAGAAAAATAAATCTGACAGCAGGAGCAGGTACTCAACCAAAAAAGGGTAATTTGGCAGCACTGTTAGAACAGGCTACTTGCCGCTGCCTCCTCACTCCTTGGAGAAAAACAACTTCAAAGCTACATACAGATATCTCACTTAAATTACACAGCAGTTTGGTTATCCCACAGCCAGCTCCACCAAAGCCTCCAGATGTCTGGTCAGGTATGGTACTTCAGGACTATGGGTACTGGAAAACAAAGAAACAAGCTCTCAGCCATACACCTTTGCGTGCAACACCCTTCCCTGCTAGAGATTTCCCCCCTCTCCCCCCATTCCTGTAGCAACAAACACCAAACAGCTGTGAGGGAGAGTGTGTTTCCAAGCTCAAGCTAATGCAATCTGTTGCCTGCACACATGCTAGACAACGTTTCCTGCCACCTTCATCTCCTTCCAGCTTCCCAAAATGAAACCAGATGGGATTTTCCATCAGTCTCTCACTCTGCAACGCTATGATACTGCTGCCAGCTCTGCCTCTCCTGCTGCAGGCTGTGTGTCAGCAGGACAAACAGGCCACAAGGGTTTGGCTGAAGTAACAAAACCAGTTACAGAGCTGCCCCCAGCCACAGTGGGCAAGAGGAAAACCCTCCAAACCCAGTAGCACAGAAGAGCTGTGTTGCCATGCTGGGCTGCTTGGATCCCTACAGCACATCATTCTGTAGGCAGAGGGCTGAACTACTCCTGCCTGGAAGAAACATGCTCTGGTTGTCATTACCTGTTTGG